>NW_028227307.1:442500-505000 GCF_978045245.1 Mus caroli | reverse complement strand
TCTTTCTTTCTTTCTTTCTTAATTCATTACTTCCTTCCTTTCTTCCTACCTTATTTCTTTCCTTCCTTCTTTCCTTCCTTTTCCTTCTATCTATCTATCTATCTATCTATCTATCTATCTATCTATCTATCTATCTATCTATCTATCTCTCATCTATCTATCTATCTATCTATCTGCATATCTATCTTTCTTTCTTTCTTTCTTTCTTTCTTTCTTTCTTTCTTTCTTTCTTTCTTTCTTTCTTAATTTATTACTTCCTTCCTTTCTTCCTACCTTATTTCTTTCCTTCCTTCTTTCCTTCCTTTTCCTTCTATCTATCTATCTATCTATCTATCTATCTATCTATCTATCATCTATCTATCTATCTATCTATCTATCTATCTATCTATCTATCTATCTATCTATCATCTATCTACATATCTATCTATCTATGTTTCTTTCTTTCTTTCTTTCTTTCTTTCTTTCTTTCTTTTTTCTTTCTTTCCTTCTTTTCTCATTTTATTTTATTTCATTTGTTTTTTGAATTTTTCATGACTTAGTTTTACTGTGTATCCCTACCTGTCCTGGAGCTCCCTCATTGGATCAGGCTGGCCTCAAACTCACAAATCTACTACCTCTGCCTCCCAAGTGCTGAGATTGAAGGCACGGTCCAAAATTTTTTAGCAACGGTAAAATAATTAAATACCAAATATAAATCCTTAAAATTAAAACAAACAAACAAACAAACAAAAAACCAACAAAACAAAAACCTAAGAAATAAAGTGAAATGCAAAAAAATAAAAAATAAAAAATAAAATTAAGTCTAAATTAAACACCAAAACTCTAAAACTCACTATAATTCTTAAAAACCAAGAAAAAAAACAAAAAAACAAAAAACAAAAAAACAACAACAAAACAACCTACACTAGAAGTCTGAAAACCAAATAAATCTAAAACTTCTTCTAAAAACCCTACAAACCTTTAAAATAAAAAAAATATAAAATTATATAGATATATATCAACCCCAAAATATCCCTTAAGCTACTTTTTGGTTTGATTTATTTTTTATTTTTTGGAAACTGTGTTTCTCTGTATAGCCCTAGCTTTACGGGAACTCACTCTGTAGACCAGGCTTGCCTAGAACTTACAAATCCACCTGCCTCTGCTCCCAAGGGCTGGGAATTAAGGCATGAACCACCCTTGACTGGCAAAGCTAAAACACTTTACCTCCAAAATAAAAAGTTAATTTTTTTTCAAAAATACAATTAATAATAATAATAATAATAATAATAATTAATAAACAAATGAAGGGAAACTCTAAACGAAAACCCTTCAGCCAAAAAAAAAAAAACAAACAAAATACCCGACATCCTAGGAGACAAAAAAAAAGCAACAATAAAAAAAAACCAATAAAATTCTACAATAGTCTTCCAAATACCCTATTAACCTTTTAAAAGACCCTAAATTTCTACAAAAATACACAGAGACATACATTTCACTAAATCTGTTTTCTTTCTTTCTTTCTCTCTCTCTTTCTTTCTTTCTTTCTTTCTGTCTTTTTCTTCTGTCTTTCTTTCTCTCTTTCTTTCTTACTTCTTTCCTTTGTTTTTTTATTTTTCTTTCTTTTTTTTTTTTCTTCTTTTTTTTCAAGTTTTTGGAGACTGAGTTTCTCTGTGTACTTCTGGCTGTCCTCGAACTCACCCTGTAGACCATGCTGCCTTCGACCTTAATACACTACAACACATATACACACAAAAACTCAAAAAAATACTAAAACCCTAAAGAAAACCCTAAAGCCAAAAACTGACAAACATACAAAAACACTCTAAAATCTTTTTTAAAAGCACTAAACATACACTAAAACACAGAAAACCAAAATAATGTATAAAACAATCTTCAAAAAATCCTGAAAATGCTTTAAAAAACCCTAAATTTCTTTAAAAAAAAATTACACAGGAATCCCAAAATATGCATAAAGTAATTTGCTTCCTTCTTTCCTTCCTTCCTTCCTTCCTTCCTTCCTTCCTTCCTTCCTTCCTTCCTTCCTTTTGTTCTTCCTTCCTTCCTTCCTTCCTTCCTTCCTTCCTTCCTTCCTTCCTTCCTTCCTTTCTTTCTTTCTTTCCTACTTTGTTTTTTTCTTTTTTTTTTTTTTTTTTTGAGATTTTGGAGACTAGGTTTCTCTGTGGTCCCTAGGTATACTAGAACTGCCCCAGTAAACCATGCTGGCCTTGAACTAAGAAATCCAGTACTTCTTCCTCTCAAGTTCTGTGATTTAAGGCATGGGCCACCACTGCCTGGCAACCCTAAAACACTTAAATCCAACAATAAAAGCTTAAAATTAAAAAAAAATCAAAAACTATAAAATCAAAACAAAAATTCCTAAAAGTAAAAGATAGAACACTAACAAAAATTGAAAAAAATCCCAAAACCCTAAAACACCCTAAAAAACTTACAAATAAATCATAAAAAACATTAAAAATTCACTAAAATACGAAAAAAAAAAAAACTCTCTAAGATACTCTTAAAAAAAATCTACAAAACCCTTTACAAAAAACACTAAAATTCTAAAAAAAAAAAAAAAAAAAAAACAAATAACAAAAAAGGTGTAAATGTCCATTAATTATTTTTCTCTTTTCTTTCTTTCTTCCTTCTTTCTTTCTTTCTTTCTTAATTTCTTTCTTTCTTTCTTTCTTTCTTTCTTTCTTTCTTTCTTTCTTAATTTCTTTCTTTCTTTCTTCTATTTGTTTATCTATCTATCTATCTATCTGTCTGTCTGTCTGTCTGTCTGTCTGTCTGTCTGACTATCTATCTATCTATCTATCTATCTATCTATCTATCTATCTATCTATCTATCTATCTATCTATCTATCTATCTATTTTTTGAGCTTTTCAGGACTAGATTTCTCTGTGTATCCCCCAATATAAAAACTTGATATTTTTTAGCGGGGCATGATGGCGCACGCCTTTAATCCCAGCACTTGGGAGGCAGAGGCAGGCGGATTTCTGAGTTCGAGGCCAGCCTGGTCTACAAAGTGAGTTCCAGGACAGCAAGGGCTACACAGAGAAACCCTGTCTCGAAAAACTAAAAAAAAAAACAAAACAAACAAACGAAAAAAAAAATCTTTATATTTTTTTTCAAAATTAAAAAAAAAAGGAAAACACTAAATGAAAACTCTAAATCCTAACAAACAAACAAACAAAAAACAAAACAAAACAAAAAAACAAAACAATAAAAACCCAATAAAAAAAATAAAACAGAAAACAAAAATACAAAAAAAAAAAAACCCTGAAATTCTAAAAAATAAGAAAAAAAAAAAAAAAAAAAAACCAGAAAGGACAAAATGTCCTTTAAGTAATTTTTTCTTTTCTTTTTTTCATTTCTTTCTTTCTTTCTTTCTTTCTTTCTTTCTTTCTTTCTTTCTTTCTTTCTTTCTTCCTTCCTTCCTTCCTTCCTTCCTTTCTTTCTTTCTTTCTTTCTTTCTTTCTTTCTTTCTTTCTTTCTTTCTTTCTTTTCTCATTTTATTTCATTTCATTTTATTTTATTTATTTTTTGAGTTTTTCTAGAATGGGTTTCTCTCTGTATCCCTACCTTTCCTGTAGCTCCCTCTTTATATCAGGCTGGCCTCAAACTCAGAAATCTGCCTGCTTCTGCCTCCCATGTGCTGGGATTAAATGCAAGGGCCATCACTGCCTGGCGACCCTAAGGCATGGTCCACAATTTCTTAGCAAACGTAAAACAATTAAATACCAAATATAAAACCTCAAAATTAAAAACAAACAAACAAACAAGAAACAACACAACAAAAACCTGAGAAATAAAGCAAAATGTTAAAAAAATAAAATAAAATTAAGCATAAATAAATCACCAAAACCCTAAAACTCACTATAATCCTTAAAAAACAAGAAAAAAACAACAACAGCAACAACAACAAAACACTTAACCTACACTAGAAGTCTGAAAACCAAATAAATCTAAAACTTCTAAAAACCTACAAAACCCTTAAAAAAAAAAACTATATATATATCTCAACCCTAAAATGACCCTTAAGCTATTTTTTTGGTTTAATTTATTTTGTTTTTGGAAACTGTTTCTCTGTATTGCCCTGGCTATACTGGAACTCACTCTTTAGACCAGGCTGGCCTAGAACTTACAAATCTACCTGCCTCTGCCTCCCAAGGGCTTGGAATAAAGGCATGACCCACCACTGACTGGCAAAGCTAAAACACTTTACGCCTGAAAAAAAAAAAAGACATTAAAAACAATAAACAAAAATCCTGAAACCAAAAAAACAATCAATAAATCCATAAACCTAAGATACCAAGAAAAAAAAAAAGGAAAAACAAATAAAACTCACCAATAGTCTTCTAAAACCCTTAAAAAGACCTTAAATTACTACAAAAATACTAAGGAGCCTAAAATTTCACTATGTCTTTCTCTTTCTTTCTTTCTTTCTTTCTTTCTTTCTTTCTTTCTTTCTTTCTTTCTTTCCTTCTGTCTCTCTTTTTCTTTCTTTCTTTCTTTCTTTCTTCTTTCCTTCTTTATTAATATCTTTCTTTTTTTTCTTTAATTTTTTTTTTTTTAATTTTTGGTGAATGGGTTTCTCTGTGTACTTCTGGCTGTCCTGGAATTCACTCTGTAGACCTAGCTGCATTCAACCTCAACAAACTCCAACACACATACACACACGTACACACACACACACACACACACACACACACACACACAACACTAAAAAAAATACTAAAACCCTAGAGAAAATCCCTAAAGTCCCTCTCCAAAAAAACCTTCTAAAACGTTTAAAAAAAAAAAAATAAAGAACTAAAACTAAAACCCTAAAAACCAAAAAAGTCCTCTAAAAAAATCTTTAAAAAATCCCGAAAAACCTTAAAAAACCTTAAATTGCTTAATAAATAAGACAAAAACAAAAACCAAAACAAAACACACAGAAAGCCCAAAAATAGGCATAAAGTAATAATTTGCTCCCTTCCTTCCTTCCTTCCTTCCTTCCTTCCTTCCTTCCTTCCTTCCTTCCTTCCTTTCTTTTTTTTCCTTTTTTTTTTCCTTTGTCGTGACTGTTTTTGTGTGTGTGTGTGTGTGTGTATATCCCTATCAATCCTGGAGCTTTCTGTGTAGACCATGCTGTCTTCTAACTCAAAAAATCCTGCCTCCTAATTGTTGGTATTATAGGCATGGGCTACCACTGCCTGGCAACCCTAGAAAAATTAAAACCCAAATATAAATCCCTAAATTTTTAAAAAAATAATCAAGGAGAACAACAACAACAAACCCTGAAAAATACTGTAAAATGCTTAATAAAAAAGAAAAAAGAAAGAAAGAAAAAAAAAGAGAGAGAGAAAGACAGGCTAAATTAAATCCCAAAACCATACAATATACGAAATTCATTAAAAAAACAAGAAAAACACTAAAAATACCCTAAAAGCCTGAAAACCAAAAAAAAAAAAAAACTCTTAAAACACTCTTTTAAAAATTGTACAAACCCTAAAAAAAAAAAAAACACTTAGAAATATAAACAGAAAAAAAATACACACTAAGCCAAAATGTCCATAATAGTTTGTTTATTTGTTTGTTTGTTTGTTTGTTTGTTTGTTTCTTTCTTTTTTTATTTTTTCCTTCTTTCCTTCCTGCCTTCCTTCCTTTCTTTATTTTTATTTTTTATATTTATTTTTATATTTATATTTTTTTATTTTTATTTTTTAAGTTTTTGGAGACTGGTTTTCTCTGTGTATCTCTGGATGTCCTGGAGCTCCCTCTTTGAACCAGGCTGCCATGTACTAAGAATTCCACTACTTCTGCCTCCCAGTTGATGAGAATCTAGGCAAGGGCCACCACTTTGAGCCAAAACATAAGTCTTAAAATCCAAAAATATAACCTTATATTAAAAAAATAATAATACTCAAAAACATTAAAAATAAAAAAAGACAAAAATCAAAACAAAACTAACAAAAAAAAAAAGGCAAAAAAAAACCCTAAAAGAAAAAACCTGTAGAGCCTTAAAAACAAAAAACAAAAAACAAAAAAAACTAAAACACTCTAAAATATTAAAAAAAGAAAAAAGAAAAACAAACAAAAAAATACACTAGAATCCTGAAAGACATGAAACAAAACAAAAACAAAAACAAAAAACATCAAAACTCTAAAACAATCTTCCAAATAACCTTAAGAAAAACACTAACATTCTAAAAAAGAAAAAAAAGAAAAAAAAATACACAAGAACCCCAAAAAGAGTCTAAAAAAAATTTTTTTTTGAGCTTTCTGTTTTTGAGTTTTGGGAGACTGTGTTTTGCTATGTACCTCTGGCTGTCCGGGAGCTCCCTTTCTATACTATGCTGGCCTCGAACTCAAAAGTCCACCTACATCTGCCTCCTAATTGGTGGGATTTAAAGCATGTGCCACCACTGTCTGGCAACTGTAAAACAATCCGCAAATATAAAACCCTAAAAAAAAAAAAAAAAAAAAAAAAAAAAAAAAAAAAATCGAGGACAACAAAATACCCCTAAGAAATAGAGTAAAATGCTAAACAATAAATAAATTAAATAAAGCCTAAATTAAACCCCCAAACACTAAAATACATTAAAATCCTTTAAAAACGAGGAAAACCACTAAAAATATTCTAAAAGCCTGACAACCAAAAAAACTCTAAAACACTCTTTTAGAAATCCTTCAAACCTTAAATAAAATCCCTAAATTTTAAAAATTCTAAATAAAGGGGCTGGCAACACTAAAACTCTTAAACTCACAATATACAACCCTCAAATTAAAAAGAAAATCTCAAGAACACACACACACAAAAACTAAATAAAACAGTAATGTGCTAAAAAATAAGTCCCTTAAACCTTGTAAGAACCAGATATCACTAAAACACCCTAAAGTCCTTTAAAAATTATAGAAAAACCTCTAAACATACACTATAACTCTTAAAACCAAACAATATTCTAAAATACTCTTCTAAAACCCTATAATCACCTTAAAAAACTGTAATATTAAAAAAAAAAAGAACCACACAATAAGCCAAAAATATCCATAAAGTACTTTTCTTTCTGTCTTTCCTTTCTTTGTTTTTTCTTTCTTTCTTTCTCTCTTTCTTTCTTTCTTTCTTTCTTTCTTTCTTTCTTTCTTTTTTCTTTCTTCCTTCCTTCCTTCCTTCCTTCCTTCCTTCCTTCCTTCCTTCCTTCCTTTCTTTCTTTCTTTCGTTCTTTCTTTCTTTCTTTCTTTCTTTCTTTCTTTCTTTCTTTCTTTCTTTCTTTCTTTCTTATTTCTTTATTTCTTTATTTATTACTTTCTTTTTTTTTCGTGACTGGGTTTCTCTTTGCATCCCTACTTGTCCTGGAACTGCCTCTGTAGATGAGGGTGGCCTCAAACTCGGAAATCCACCCGCCTCTGCCTCCCAAGTATTGGGATTTAAGTCATGGGCCACCACTGACTGGCAAATCTAAAACTTTTAAATTCCAAATTTAAAACCCTAAAATTATAAATAGAAGAAGAAGAATAAGCACCACCACCACAACAACAACAAAAACCCCTAAGAAGAACAGTAAAATGCAAAAATAATAAATAGATAAGTAAATAAATAAATAAGTAAATAAATAAATAAATAAATAAAGCCTAAATAAATAAAGCCTAAATAAAACCCCAAAACACTAAAACCAAAAACAAAACAAAACAAAACAAAAAACAAACAAACAAAAAAAAAACTGGCTGGCAACACTAAAGCTCTTAAACTCAAAAGATACAAATCTAAAATTCAAAAAATAAAACAAAACTCAAGAACACAGAGACAAACCCTAAATAAAACAGTAAAATGCTAAAAAAAAATCACTTAAACCTATTAAGAACCAAAAATCACTAAAAGAAAGACCCTAACATCCTTTTAAAAATATAGAATAAACTCTAAAAATGTACTAAAACCCTGAATACCGAAGTACCTCAAAAACATTCTTCTAAAAACCCTACAAAACCTTTTAAAAAACCCTGAAATTCTAAAAAAACATGAACCCAAAAATAATCATACAACTATTTTTTCTTCTTTTTTTTTTTTTTTTTTTTTTTTTTTTTTGAGACAGTGTTTCATTGTGGCTGTCCTGGAACTCACTTTGTATACCAGCCTGACCTCAAATTCAGAAATCCACTACCTCTGCCTCTCAAGTGTGGGATTAAAGGCATTTGCCGCCACTATCTGGCAAGATTAAAACTCATAAACTGCAAAATAAAACTCTAAATTTTTCAAATAATCTTATCAAAGACAAAAACATAAAAACAAAAACAAAAACAAGACAAAAAAAAACCTAAAAAATTTTGTAAAACCATAAAAAGGAACCCCTAAAGCCTAAAGAAAAATCCCTAACCCAAAACACCTTAAAATCCATTAAAAGAAAAAACAAAAAAACAAAAAAACAAAAAAAACAGAAAAAACACTAAATATACATGAAAACTGTAAAAACAAAACAAAAAACAAAAAACAAACAGAAAATAAAACTAACTCTAAAACACTCATCTTAAAAAAAGTACTCTAAAACTCTTTTCTTTCTTTCTTCTTCTTCTTCTTCTTTTTTTTTTTTTCGTTTTTTCATTTATGAGACTGGGTTTCTCTGTTTATCCCTGTCTGTCCTGGAAGTCACTCTGCCACCATTTCCTGGCAACCATAAAACAATGATACACCAATATTAAAACCCTAAAATTTAAAAAATATATATATATATTCAAGCAAAACAACAAAAACTCTTCTAAAATCCCTACAATTCCTTAAAAAAACAAAACAAAACAAAAAACCTAAAATTCTAAAGAAAATACACCAAAAGCCAAAAAAATGTCCCTAAATTTCTTTTCATTCTTTCTTCTTTACTTTATTCACATATATATATATATATATATATATTTTTTTTTTTTTTTTTGAGACTGGGTTTCTCTGTGTATCCTTGGCTATACCCAAACCCTGAACTCCCCTCAATAAGAACCCTAAATATTTGAAAAAAAAAATCTTAAAACCCTAAATAAGAACATGAAACCCTAAAAAGAACAATAAGCCCCTTAAAAAACCGTCAAAATTCTTTCAAAATACTCAAAAATCCTAAAAAAAAAAGACCAAAAAAACCATAAAGCCTTAAAAGAGGTCCTGAAACCATTAAAAAAAATCCCTCAAGACTTAAAAAAAAAAAAATAAATAATAAAGACCTTTAAAAAACCTGAAAAGACAATAAAAACCTAAAAAAGAACACCTTGATGTTTTTAAAAAATCAACAAAAACCCTTAAAAAAAACTATAAAATTATAAAAAATAAAACTAAAAGAAACTAAAACCCCAATAAAATATCCCAAAATTCCAATACACCAAAAAAACCCTACAAATAACCAGAAAACCTAAAACCCTAAAAAAACAAAAAACATCAGCAAAAAACAACAACAACAAAAAAATAAATACTTTAAAAAATAATAATAATAAAACCTAAAACATTCCTAAAATCCTTTAAAGACACTAAAGAACCCTAAAATACCTTAAAAATGTAGAAGAAATCAAGAAACATCAAAAAAAAAAAAAAACCAGAAAAACCTTAGGTTCTTTAAAAAAACACTAAATGATCCCTAAAAAACTAAAAACAAAAACAAAAAAAAAAAAATTGAAATAAAACAAAGCAAAACAAAACAAAAAACCAAAAAAAAACCAAAAAACCCTAAATTTTATTTATTTTATTTTTTTTTTTTTTGGTTTTTTGAGACTGTTTCTTTTTGTAGCTCTAGCATTCCTGGAACTCACTCTCAAGACCAGGCTGGCCTCAAACTCAGAAATTTGCCTGCTTCTGCCTCCCCAGTGCTGGGATTAAATGCAAGGGCCATCACTGCCCAGCGACCCTAAAATACTTAATAAACACTTTTAAAAACAAAAACTACAATTCTAAAAAAAAAAAAAAAAAAAAAAAAAAAGCAAGAATTCTAATAAGACCCCAAAAATTCTAAAACACTAAAAATTGCCCTAAAATTCAAGAAAAACTCAAGAACCCTAAAAAGACCTCAAAAAGTATAAAACCATAAAAAAATAACCCTATGGCATTAAAAATTGCCCAAAACACTGAGAAAAATCCTAAAATCATCTTTTACAGGAAAGAATCCTTAAGAAAATAAAATAAAAGCATAAAATGAAATAAAAATAAAATCCTTAATAAAAACTTTTTAAAAACGTAAAAAAAACCCTCAAAAATTCCAATTTTTAAAAAAACCTTTAAACAACCTAAAATAATAATAAAACATGTCTAGAACCCTAAAAGACATGAAAAACCCTTAACCCTAAAAAAAAATATATAATGTTAAAAAACGATCCTTCTAGAAACCTATAAAGCTGTAAAACTAAAGCTCAAAAATCTAAAAAAAAAAAAAAAAATCTTAGAAAAAAACATAAAAGAACCCTAAATTACAAAAACACCCTCAAATCCTTTATTAAAAACTTAAAAAAGCCCTAAAAAACTAAAAACAACAACAACAAAAAATCAACTCTGAAAAAAATCAAGAATTCTAAAAAGATTGTGCCAGAATTCCTAAAACCATAAAAATCCCAAATTTAAAACAAAAAACCCTAAAAATACATCAAAACCCTGAAACTCTAGAAAAACCCTAAATTCCTATTTAAAAAAAAAACAAAACAAAACTACAAAACCTTAAAATTCTAAATGAAATCTTGAAAACCTAAAAAGAATCCTAAATCCCTAAAAGAAAAAAAAAAAAAAATAACCTTAAAAGTATTGTTAAAAAAAAAAAAAAAAACCTCAAAGAACCTAAAAACCCTAAAACTCTAAAACGGAAATAGAATCTGAAACCATTAAAAAAAAACCAACCAAACAAATAAAAAAATAAATAAAAAATAATAAATCCTTTGTAAAAAACCTAAAAAGACCCTAAAAACATTAAAAGCATACAAAGAAAACCTCGAAGCTTTAAAAAATCATATAAATGTAAATATAAATACACCTACACCTACACCTACACCTACACCTACACCTACACATATATTTGTTTTTTAGAACAGTGTTTTAGAGATTTTAGGCATTAACTGTTCTAGTATATGTATTGTGTTTTTTTTTTTTCATTGTTTATTAAGAACCAGGCCAGCCTGGTGTTCTGAGTGATTTCCACGACTGCCAGAGTATACACAGAGAAGCCCAGTCACCAAAATCACACACAAATTAAAAAAAAAAAAAAAGTAAGAAAAGAGGATTTAAAGATAGAAGGAAATTGAGAAAGAAGGAAACAGACAGAAACATAGAAAAAGAAAGGCAGAATTGCATAGATAGATAGATAGATAGATAGATAGATAGATAGATAGATAGACAGACAGACAGACAGACAGACAGACAGACAGACAGACAGACAGACAGACAGATAGATAGACAGAAAGATAGACAGACAGACAGACAGACAGATAGACAGACAGACAAACAAACAAATATATATATATTCAAGGACATTTCGGCTACGTGTGTATTTATTTTAGATATCTAGAATTTTTAAAATGTATAGTTTTTACAAGAGTGATTTAGAGTTTTTGTTGTTTCATTTTTGTTTGTTTGTTTGTTTGTTTGTATTTGTTTTGTTTTCAGGCTTGTAGTGTATTTTTACAGTTTTATCGTTTTTTGTAGTGTAATTTAGGATTTGGGGTTTAATTTAGGCTTTACTTTAATTCATGTTCTTTTGAACATTTTACTGTATTTCTTAATGGGTTGTTATTGTTTTTGTTCAAGCGTCTAGTGTATTTTTAGTGTTTTTTTTTTTCATTTTAATCACTTTATTGTATTTTTGGATTTGCGGTTTAATTGAGTTTTTCTTTTACTTCATTTTTTTAGCACATTACTGTATTGCTTAGGGTTCTGTTGTTGTTGTTGTTTTTCTACTTGATTTTTTCTAAAAAATATTTAGGTTTTTATATTTGAGGTTTCAACGTTTTGGGTTTCCCAGGCAATGATTGACTATGTCTTTAACCCAAGCAATTGGGAGACAGAGGTAGGTATTTTTTTTTTTTACTTAAAGTTCAGCAAGTCTCCACAGGGAGCTGAAAGACAACCAGAGATACACAGAGAAATTTAATCTCAAAAACTCAAGAGAGAGAGAGACAGAGAGAGAGAGACAGAGAGAGAGAGACAGAGAGAGAGGGAGAGAGACAGAGAGACAGAGAGACAGAGAGACAGAGAGACAGAGAGACAGAGAGACAGAGATAGAAAGAAACAAAAAACAAAGAGAAAAAGAAAGAAGAAAGAAAGAAAGAAAGAAACAAACAAACAAAGAAACAAAGAAAGAAACAAAGAAACAAAGAAACACATAAGAAAGAAGGTAGGAAGGAAGGAAGGAAGGAAGGTAGGAAGGAAGGAAGGAAGGAAGGAAGGAAGGAAGGAAGGAAGGAAGGAACGAAGGAACGAAGGAACGAAGGAATGAAGGAATGAAGGAAGGAAGAAAGGCAGGCAGGCAGACAGGCAGATGGTAAGTGAGGCAGGCAGGCAAATAGTCAGAGAGAAAGAGAGAGAGAGAGACAGTGAGAGAGACAGAGAGAGAGAGACAGAAAGAGACAGAGAGACAGAGAGACAAATAGCAAGAGAGACAGAGAGACAGAGACAGAGAGAGAAAGAGAGGAGAGAGAGAGAGGAGAGAGAGGAGGGAGAGGAAGGAATGAAGGAAGGAAGCAAGGAAGGGAATAAGGAAGGCAAGAAGAAAGGCAGGCAGGGAGATAGACTGACAGGTCAAAAGAGCGAGAGAGAGAGAGAGAGAGAGAGAGAGAGAGAGAGAGAGAGGGAGGGAGAGGGAGAGGGAGAGGGAAAGGGAGAGATACAGTGAGGGGGTAAGAGAGAGAGACAGAGACAGAGACAGAGAGAGAGAGAGAGAGAGAAAGGGAGAAAGAAAGAGACATGGAGAGAAAGAAAGAAAAAGAGAAAAAGAGAAAGATAGAAAAACAGAAAGATAGAATGACAGAATTTATTAAATGAATGAATGAATGAATGAATAAATAAATAAATAAATATATAAATAAATAAATGTTTTAGAGATATTACGGCTTCTTATGTATTCTTTTTAGATTGCTAGATTATTTTAAAGTTTTAGAGTGTTTTTAAAGAGTGATTTAGAATTTTTGTTTTGCTTTGTTTTGTTTTCAGGCTTCCTTGTATTTTTATTGTTTTTTTCTTTGTTTAAATGATTTTAGTGTATTTTAGTGTTTGGGATTTAATTTAGCCTTCATTTGACTTCAGTTTTTTAGCATTTACAGTATTTCTTACGTATTGTTGTTTTTGTTGTTGTTGTTGTTGTTGTTTTTGATATTTACTAAAAAAAATTAGGGTTTTATATTTGGTGTTTTATTGTTTTGGTTTGCCAGGTATTATTGGCCCCTGCCTTTAATCCCAGCAATTGGGAGCCATTTGAAGGTTGTTTTTTGTTGTTGTTGTTGTTGTTAAGGTTTTTGGTTTTTTTGTTTTTTGTTTTTTTTTTTTTTACTTAGGATCTGCATGGTTTCCACAGAGAGATGCAAGACAGCCAGAGATAAATAGGAAAACCCAACCTTCCAAACTCAAAAGAGAGAGAGAGAGAGTCTTAAAAGGCACTTATAATAGGATAATACTAAAAGAGAGCACATGGATCCATACACCAGATTAACTCGGGAATGGAATATTAATATATGGGTTAGAGAGAACACTAGACTCCTGGAGGAGAGTTTCCATGAAACTCTCAGCCGCGTTAGTGGCTTCTAGGCCTCTAGGCCTGTCAAGCTGACTCGACCTGAGTATGTGACAGCCATGCCTTGAGGAAGGACCATCCATCGGAAGTGAGGCAAAGGCCCTATTCAATTAACTACTGGAAGGGTAAATGCAAAGCATTTACAATCTTCAGGATGGGGAGGAATGGAAAAGAACCAAACTTTTATATCAATCACAAATTTTACATATCCCCTGGAAATTGACACTGGATAGGGAATACTAGGTTTTAAGACCCCCATGGGGTCGATAGTCTTATTAACTTCTCTAAAATCTTGTAACATCCTCCATTTACCATTTCACATTCTTATAACAAAGGAGTGTTCCAAGGCGAAGAGGATGATTCAATGTGTACAGCTATCAATATTTCCTGCACTAATTCTATGACTGCTGACAATTTATCAGCAGGAAGGGGCCAATGGTCAAGTCAGACAGGGGTATCACCTTTCCATGTAATCTTAATTGCCTGAGGCGCAGGGAGAGCAATGTTCCTTATGAAAAATAGGAGTCATAACCTAAACCTGGTTGATCTATTGTGGGTGGCCTTTATTGGTGCAGGCATCCCTTGGCTATTTTTACCCAGTCTGTGTCCATTGAGTTAACATGGAGTATGCATTTGTTGAGTAATGACTCCATTGGTACTGCACATAATGACTCTCATTTGAGAAAGAATGTCTCTTCTCCATAAATTAATGGGCAGACCAGGGACAACATAAGGCTGAATAGAACCAGAATCTCCTTCATCATCTTCCCATGTCAATAACTCTGAACTCTGGAGAGTATTCCTTGATTGTCCAATTCCCTGTAAATGAGTTAAAGAGGTCTTTAATGGCCAAGTAGCAGGCCAGGCACTTTGTAAAATCATTGGAGAATCTGCACCTGAGTCTAAAAGGCCCTCAACGCTCTTGCCATTTATCTTAAGGCAGAATGTAGGGCAATCTTTGGTAATTGCTTGTACCCAATACAGATCTGATGACCCTGGCTGTGAAGAACCACGATGTGTGCCCATTGCTGGATCGGAAGTATCTAAAGGTAGAGGCAAGGCTTGTGGTAAACATTGCACTTTGATATAGAAATTGGTCCTTGAGAGGCACTAACTAAAATTTTAATTTCTCCAGTTTAGTAATTATCTACTACTGAGGGATGGACAGTAAGTCCTTTCAAAGTGGCAGAAGCACGCCCTAATTAATAATAATAATAATAATAATAATAATAATAATAATAATAATAATAATAATAATAAGAATCAGGTGAAGGAGGGCCATAGACCCCATAGGGAGGATATAAACGCCATGCTCAGGTGTTAAATTTGCACTGGTGGCAGAACACAAGTTCAGTCCTGCTCTGCCCATGATGGCTCTGGAGAGACCAGTGGCTGATTTGTCTGCTGGCTGTACCCCGTGTCTGGGAGAAATGCAATGTTTTTTGGGACTTGGTCTGTCCCCCATATCCGTTTCCCTGAACAGGAGGCAGGGGATTCCCAGATGCATCTGTCTGAGCTCTGCAAGTGTTTACCCAATGCTGGCCGTTTTTGCAGCGTGGACAAAGAAAATAAGGCCATGTAGGCCGAAAAGAATGGTCAGTAGGTTGTGCTGGAGCACCATTAAGGGAGGGCACAGTGGGACACTGTCATGCAAATTGTCCAGGCTGGCCACACTTAAAACAACTAGTTTGTAGGCCAGCTTGCTGAAGAGCCTTGCCTATTGCCATAAGAGGTTGAAGAGCTGCACCCACTGGAAGATTGACTGTCTGGGACATCTTGTAAGGGAACACAACAAAGATGAATCATCTCATTAAGATCTTTGTCCTTAATCTTACCAGGCAGGACTGCCTTACAAGCCGAATTAGCATTCTCAAAAGCCAGATGTTTTACAAGATTATTGTCTGCATCTGAAAGGAAATAAAACTTGAGACCTGTGATTCATGTAATGTATGTCAAATAGCCCAAAGTGTTGTCTTTGAGCTTTGAAACCTGGAGCTGAGAACATAGCAGAACAGACCAGGACATGCCAAGGCAGGCCCATCACCACCCTATCTCCCCCCCCCCTCTCTGACCTCAGGCTGCTGATGTTTAAATGGACCAATCATGTGAAACCGTGCCAATTCCTCCCCCAGCCCCACTCCTTTTCTATAAAAACCCCTAGCTTCCAAGCCTCGTGGTCAAATCAACTCTCTCCTGTGTGAGATGCGTTTCGACCCAGAGCTCCACCATTAAAATACCTCGTGTTGTTACATCAAGGCATTGTGTTCTATTCTTGATTCTTGGGTGCATGCCGAATCGGGAGATGAGTGGGGGTTTCCCCACTAGGTTCTTTCATTTGGAGGTACCAAAGAGATCTGTGTGACACCCAGGAACCCCGAAGGACCCCTTGGAGGTACGTTTGTTTGTGTGAGTCTTGTTATGTTGTCTGTTGTCTAAGTGTCTAAGTGTGGCACTGCTGAATTTGTGTCTTAGATTTTCAGTTCTGAGATTGTGGGTATGAGCCCCACCTGTGTTACCAGTTCTGGTATTCTGTATTCTGGCAGCTGCCACTGAGGACCTTAAGGACCCTAGTGGCTGTGGGAAGAGGACGGTCTATTTTCCCACAGGCTGCACCCCTGGAAGACATTCCGAGGGAGACCATGGAGTGCCCAGGGTACGGAACAGTCAGGAGGACCTGGATGTTGCCTGGCAGAGTGAAGAAGAGTGAGTGCTCTTCCTGCCAGAGGAGTGGACGAGGAATCCCACTCCGTCAGAGGTAGCATTTGGCTGGTTGTATAAATCCAGATGTGGACGGGTGTGTTTGGATGTCTTAGTGTTTTCTGTCTCTGTCATTGTGTTGTGTTTATTCTTATTCTTCACTATGGGACAGACTGTGTCTACTTCTTTATCTTTGACTAAGGACCATTGAACAGACGTTAGGGCAAGAGGACGAAATCTGTCAGTAACAGTGAAGAAAAAGCCATGGATGACTTTCTATTCCTCGGAATGGCCTGTTTTTGGAGTAGGTTGGCCAGCAGAAGGAACTTTTTACTTACCCACCATAAGGGCTGTGAAGGCCATTGTTTTTCAGGAGGGGCCAGGATCGTATCCAGAGCAGCAACCATACATCACAGTATGGAAGGACTTGGCTCGCTACACACCCCCGTGGGTTCGCCCATTCCTCCGATCTCTCCACCCTGGCACCAAGATTCTAGCCATCTGAGAAAATGGTGAGAAAGAGAAACCAAAACCACTGCTCAGGGGAGATTTTGATCACAGCACACCAGTGATGAAACACCCCAAGATCTATCCAGAGATTGAAGAACCCCCTGAGTGGACTGACACCCCTCAACCCCCACCATATGCTCCCCAGCCCCAACCTTCAGCTCCCTCGGGACCCCTGCCTCAGGCCCACTTTGTTCGATGACGCCCTACACCGAGATCTTGCTCTTTTTCGAGCCAATAACCCACAGGTGACTCTTCTGCAATATGTAGATGACCTGCTCCTAGCTGCAGAAACACGCGAGGACTGTGAAATTGGTACCCATAACCTCCTGGGCGAGTTATGTAAGCTGGGCTATCGGTCCTCTCCTAAAAAGGCTCAGTTATGCCAGATAGAAGTGACCTACCTAGGATATGTCCTGAGAGATGGACAACGGTGGCTCACAGAACCAGAAATCAAGCTGTTATGCAGATCCCGGCCCCAACCACTGCTCGCCAGGTAAGAGAGTTCCTGGGGAATGCCGGGTTTTGCAGACTCTGGATTCTGGATTTGCCTCACTGGCAGCTCCCTTGTATCCACTAACCAAAAAGAAAGGGGAATTCACCTGGACCAGGGAACATCAGCTAGCCTTTGAAACTCTCAAAAAGGCACTGCTGCAGGCTCCGGCATTGGCCCTGCCAGATTTAAACAAACCTTCCACCCTATACATTGATGAAAGAAATGGAGTGGCAAGGGGAGTCCTTACCAGGGTTTTGGGACCATGGAAGTGCCCGGTAGCCTACTTATCAAAGAAACTGGACTCTGTGGCCAGTGGATGGCCCTCCTGCCTGTGAGCGATAGCAGCCACGGCTGTGCTATTAAGAGATGCTGACAAACTGACTATGGGCCAGAATGTTACCATAGTGGCCCCACACTCTCTTGAGAGCATTGTCAGGCAACCACCGGACCGCTGGATGACCAATGACCGAATGACGCTTTACCAGAGCCTATTGCTAACAGAGCGAGTAAGTTTCCCCCCCCCCCAGCCATTCTCAACACTGCCTCCTTATTACCTGAGGCTGACGAGACCCCTGCACATAAGTGTGAAGAAATAGTGGCAGAAGAGACTGGAATCTGGCCAGACCTCACAGACCAACCTTGGCCAGGGGCGATGACTTGGTTCAGGGACTGAAGCAGCTTTGTAGTAGAAGGTAAGCAGAGGGCTGGGGCAGCAGTAGTGGATGGAAAGTCTGTCATATGGGCCAGCAGCCTGCCGGAGGGTACATCAGCTCAAAAAGGGGAACTAATTGCACTAATTGAAGCCTTAAGGTGGCAGAAGGAAGGACTCTTAATGTCTATACCAACAGCCAGTATGCTTTTCTACGGCTCATAGTCACAGAGCAATATATTGACACCGTGGACTGCTGACGTCTGCCAGCAAAGATATCAAAAATAAAGAAGAAATTCTCAGCTTATTAGAAGCTGTTCATTTGCCCCGTTGGGTGGAAATTATCCATTGCCCAGGACACCAGAAGGGAACTGGGCCCGTTGAAAAGGGAAATCAAATGGCAGACCAAGAAGCTAAAAAAGCAGCCCAAGGGCTAATGACTCTGGTGATGAGAACCCAACAGCCCGCTGCTGAGGAAATAAATAAAAGAACCCTCACAGAAGAAGAGGGGCGAGATTACTTAGCTAACATACACCATCTGACTCATTTAGGAACTAAAAAAATACTAAAATTGGTTAGTAAGTCCCCCTATTACATTCCTGGATTAAAGAGAATTGTGGAGGAGATAATAAAAAAACTGCCTTGCTTGTGCACTTACCAATGCTGAGTCTAGCAGGCTCCTGGAAGGAAAACAACTGCGAGTAGACAGGCCTGGAGCCTACTGGGAAACTGACTTCACTGAGGTGAAACCAACTAGGTATGGAAATAAATATCTCCTAGTTTTTATAGACACCTTCTCGGGATGAGTCGAAGCGTTCCCCACCAAGAAAGAAATGGCTAATGTAGTGGTCAAGAAGATACTTGAAGAAATCCTTCCCCGCTTTGGGATACCTAAGGTAATGGGGTCAGACAATGGACCTGCCTTCATCTCCCTGGTAAGTCAGGGATTGTCCAGGCAACTGGGGACAAATTGGAAATTACATTGTGCATACAGACTCCAGAGTTCAGGACAGGTAGAGAAGATGAACAGAACGCTAAAGAAGACTCTGACTAAAATAGCCTTATTATCCAGCGGAAGTGATTGGACAGCCGTTCTCCCTTATGCCTTGCTCAGGGTTCAGAATACACCTGGACCCCTTGACCTAACTCCATTTAAGTTAATGTATGGGGCGCCCCCACCCATTTTTATGACTGTATTGGATAGGAATCGCCCGGATGTGTCTTTCTCTCCTTCTTCTAGTATTTTGGCTTGATTAAAAGCTCTCGAAATAGGAAGAAAAGAGGTCTGGGAACATCTAAAAGAAACCTACGTTGCTGGTGACACACAGGTGCCGCACCAGTTTGAAGTAGGAGACGCAGTCCTGGTGAGGAGACACTAAGCGGGAAACCTAGATCCGAGGTGGAAGGGACCCTACTTGGTGCTACTGACAACGCCTACCGTGGTCAAAGTGGAAGGAATCCCCACTTGGGTCCATGCATCCCACGTCAAGAGAGCACCCCCTGGAGTCAGCCATGATGAGTGGACTTTGGAGAAGACTACTAACCATTTTAAGTTGTGCCTGCTTCGTAGGAGCGATGACAAAGGACTTCAACCCCCACAGTCCTGTTCAACACACTTGGCAGGTACTCAATGAGGGGGGTAGGGCTGTATGGACAATCGCCAAGGTACACCCTCTGTGGACTTGGTGGCCTGATCTTTTCCCTGACATCTGTAAGTTGACTATAGGAGACCCTACTGGATGGGACTTGGATGGGTACTCTGACATTCAGAGGGCACCTTTAACACCCTGTCCGTACATAGAAAAACATTCGAGAGACCCATGGGGTGGTTGCTCTAACCAAAGGAATAGAAGTATGCTTCGAACCCATCCCTTCTTTGTCTGTCCCGGGCCCCACCGAAGTCAATCCCTTAATCCAACATGTGGAGGTAAGGCTGACTTCTTTTGCAAGAGCTGGGGTTGCGAGACTTCAGGTACAGCCCACTGAAAACCCTCCTCAAGCTGGGACTATATGAGAGTAACAGCCAACTATTCCCTAGCGTCTTATGTACCTGGAGGATTTGACCTAGATGAGTGTACTGACTGGTGCCATCCTCGCCGCGTCACCTTTACTGAACCAGGGAAAAGACCTCTGGGATGGACAAAAGGGTATACCTGGGGTCTTAGGATTTACAAGGAAAGATATGATGAGGGATTACTGTTCACTATCAGATTAAAAATAGAGACCCCCTACAATCCTTTAGGCCCCCCAACCAAGTCCACACCCTTCACCCATACTATTACTCAGCTTACTCCATTGATTGCAGACCCCCTTAGTATGGCTGCTATCACCCAACCTCCCACTCCTCAGGTACCTCTAACTATTCCACCTGAGATTCCTTCAACAAGACAGAGGATGTTTAACCTAGTGAGAGGAGCCGTTTATGCCCTTAATAGAACTGATCCAAGGGCTACTGAGGACTGCTGGCTATGCCTGTCCTCGGGTCCGCCTTATTATGAAGAAATTGCCTTCAATGGAGATTTCAACAAGAACCAGCAGCCATACTTCCTGCTCTTGGGGAAAAGGACAAAAACTGACCCTGACTGATGTATCTGTGGGGAGTCCAGGTCTCTGTATAGGCACCCCACCTTCCACTCACAAACACCTATGCAGACAAATTCAGTCCGTGTCCAGAACAGAAGCTAATTACTATTTTGTATCTTCCCCGTTTGGATGGTGGGCTTGCAATACAGGACTTACTCCCTGTGTATCAACTAAGGTTTTTAATTCAACTCATGATTTTTGTGTCATGATCTAGCAGTTACCCCGCATATATTATCACCCTGCATCCAGTTTAGAAGAAAGCTATGCTGGCCGGTGGTCAAAAAGAGAACAAATTACTTTAACCCTGGCTGCATTCATGGGAATAGGTATGGCAGTAGGAGTGGGGACAGAAGTGTCAGCTTTGATAGAAGGAAGACAGGGAATTCAGTCTTTGGGGGATGCTGTCAATGAAGATCTAATGGCAATAGAGAAGTCCATTGATGCTTTAGAAAAATCTTTGACCTCCCTGTCTGAGGTAGTTTTGTAGAACAGGAGAGGCCTTGATTTGTTGTTCCTAAAAGAAGGAGGACTGTGTGCCGCCCTTAAAGAAGAGTGCTGCTTCTATGCAGATCATACAGGAATAGTTAGAGA
Organism: Mus caroli; assembly: GCF_978045245.1. Classification (NCBI taxonomy): domain Eukaryota; kingdom Metazoa; phylum Chordata; class Mammalia; order Rodentia; family Muridae; genus Mus; species Mus caroli. The sequence continues at coordinate 483,776 of NW_028227307.1, read as the reverse complement.
CTCTATGCAGAAACTGAGAGAAAGATTAGAGTGAAGGAAACGGGAATGGGATGCTCAAAGGGGGTGGTTTGAGACGTGGTTTGAATTACGACCATCTTGGATAACTTCTTTGATTTCCGCTGTAGCTGGACCAATCCTTATGATATGCTTAGCTTTAGTTTTCGGCCCCTGTATAATAAATAGAGGAATGGCTTTCATCCAGAGTTGAATTGATACAGTAAAACTCATGGTTCTTCAGAGACAATATCAACCTATAGCTCAGGTAAATGAGGAGTTAGGGGACACCAATCTCTAAAATTCTATGATTAGAATTAGTCTAAACAGAAGAAGAGGGGAATGAACGGAAATAAAACTTGAGACGAGTGATTCATGTAATATCTGTCAAAGAACCCAAAGAGTTGTTTGTGAGCTTTGAAACCTGGGGCTGAGAACATAGCAGAACAGACCAGGACAGGCCCAGGCAGGCCCATCGCCTCCCTATCTCCCACCCCTCTGACCTCAGGTTGCTGATGTTTAAATGGACCAATCATGTGAAACCGCACCAATTCCTCCCCCAGCCCCACTCCTTTTCTATAAAAAACCCTAGCTTCCAAGCCTAGTGGTCGAATCCACTGTCTCCTGTGTGAGATGCGTTTCAACCCGGAGCTCCGCCATTAAAATACCTCCTGTTGTTACATCAAGGCGTTGTGTTCTATTCGTGATTCTTGGGTGCAAGCTGAATTGGGAGTGGAGTGGGGGTTTCCCCACTAGGTTCTTTCACATCCTCATGACCTAAGGTCCTTTTTGCAGCCTCAAGCAAATGACTAACACATTCACTAAAGTCTTCTTGGGCTCCTTGAATGATTTTAGTTAAAGGGGAAACAATGGAACCTTTCATAGGAATATCATGCCAAGTTCCCAATGCTGTGTTAGGAGTTTGAGCCAAGAGACCCACTGGGCAATTTCTGCCTGGCCTTAGCCAAATATTTTTCTTGACAGAAGGCTTTTCCAAGGTCCAGCCAGTCCAGGCACTGGAGGGATTTTCTGATTAGCTACTGCAATGGTCTGGCACCTATTGAGGAAATCAACCCTCCAAGAGAAAAACTATCCTCGAGTTAACACAGTTTAAATCTCTTTGATCCAATCACTACTGGGAGGGCTTCTAGGAGCGAAAGCATATAAGGGGCAGATGGACCATAAGTTCTAACCGCAGAGTTACGCTCTTTTAAGTCTTTAAAACTTAGCCTACAAAACTCTGTCTGTTGAATAGGGACAGTTAATTCTTCTTCTTGATTTCTACTTCATTATCACTCTCATAATCTTCTCCACCCTCCTGTTAGTTTCCACAGAGAAATCGGCATGGGGCACTTCTAAAGGCCCTATTTCTGCAGAATGAGATTTGGCATGGGTGGCTGGGGGCTGTTCCTCCCTCATAGAAGTGGGCAGGTCACAGATAGCAGTTCTCTTGGAAGGAGTGATTACAAGGAAAGCCAATGTTTTGGTTTTTATGGCTCACTGTGCTTTCTTTTTTATGCCTCCTGAGACTGCGCCTGGAGCAGGAACAAGGATAATCTGTTTTAAGCAATTTTAGAGTGAAGCTAGCTCTATAGAAAGGCAAGCATACTGCTGCTGTAGCTTTAGTACTTCTTGTAATTCTGCTACCTGAGACACCAGCTTATCCTTAGCAGCAATGAGAATAGAAACCTGTAAACCTGACACCATGGTGCAGAAGCACTAATAGGCAGCAGATAGGGAGGGGCACTGCATGGAGGGGCTGAAGCAAGACAGCAGCTCAGGTTTACCAGGCGAACAACCTCTTTCTCTAAAGTGTCTGAGTCCTCTGAAATTAAAGGGCTTTAAGCCAAATATTTCTTAAAGACTGGATTGATCAGTGGCGGATTGCCCAGGGCGGGCTGCTCAGACAAAGTGGTTACCTGGACATGTGGATAAAGAGCAGCCTGTGGGACTTCAGACCTGTCTGCAGCTTTTGGAGGCTTTGTAGTAGGGAGGGAGCCCTCTAAAGCTTCCTGAGACAAGGGATAGAGGCAATATTCTGCAGCTGACAAAAGGTGCTGTTTCTCTGGATCATCAGCTGCATTTTATACCAAATCACGGAATAAACTCCAATAAGTAAATAAATTCTCAGGGACAGCATCGCATCAGGGCCCTGCTTTGCCAAAATTTCATTTAGTCCTCTACCTACTCTTCTCCATTTCTTACAATGTATCTCTGCTCCAACTATAATAAACCTGGACATGCCTGGCCTATGAAAAAAAAAATTATCAAATCTTACTTTTTTACTCTAACTCCTCTTTCCATGAGAGCTGTCTTTAAGCAAATTATAAAGGCTGCTTCCTTTTATAGTTTGTTTCTCAGTTCCTGGAGTGGAGATGAATCAACTCACCAAGGACGTTTCTCTCTTCTATGAGCAGTGGAAGGGGTCCTTCACTACTTCTAAATTCTTGGGGTCAGGACAAACTTCTCTGGAACCTGCACTGGAAGGAAATAAGATCCAAAACTCGCCCTCACATTGGGTGCCCAATGGGTCCAGTCCCATAGGGTTCAGTTATACATGGGTGCGAGTGGTACTGCAAACCTAGGAGGAAATGGGATTGGAAGGTGAAGAAAAGCTAGAAACCAAGCAGAGGGTCCTATTAAGTCTCCATTTATTAGGCTGATGTGTCTGTTTTTAAAGCATACATCCCGGGGAATAGGAAGGGGTCAAGGGGAATTTAACAAAAAACAAAGAAATACCCTATAAGAAGCTAAAAAACCCTAAATTTTTTTAAAACTTTCAAAAATCTAAAAACACCCTAAAACTCTAAAAGAAAAAAACCTGAAACTCTAAAAAATCCGTAAAACCCTAAAAATAACCTTAAAGTCTTTTTTAAAAATTCAAAAATATTAAAAAACCCTAATTTTTTTTTAAAGTCCTAAAAAAAAGTCCTAAAAAAACAAACAAACAAACAAAAAAACAAAACAAAAACAAAAACAAAAAACTTGCAGGAGATTTAAAAACACTAAAAAAAAAAAAAAAATACCCTAAATTTCTAAAAATAAAATAAAATAAAAACTTAGGACCCAAAAACCCACAACAATACTCAAAAACAAAACACTATAACTTTCAAATAAACATATATTTATGTTTTATATATATATATATATATATAAACATTACAATGAAATTAAAACCCTAAAATAAACAAGTAAACCCTAATCCCTAAAAAAAAAAAACCTACATTTCTAAAAAAAATAATAATAAAATAAATAAATGAATAAATAAATAAAATAAAATAAAAACTTCGGAACCAGAAACGCAAAACCAATACTCAAAAACAATAATCTATAATCTTTAAATAAACATATATATATATATATATATATATATATATATATATATATATAAAACATTACAATGTACATTAAACCCTAAAATAAACCAGGAAACCCTAATCTCTAAAATGAAACAAACGACAAAAACAAGAGAAACACAAAATAAAAACACACAAATACAACACTGAAAAACCCTAAATTTCTAAAAAATAATTCTAGAACCCTAAAAAAATTCCTTAAAAAATTTTTCAAAAAACCCATAATTTCCCCCCCAAATCTTGAAATCTTAAAAAAAGAAACCTAAATACCTATAATGCTAAAAAACACTGATTCTTAAAAAAATTGTTTAATTCAGAAAAACCTAACCCCCCAAAAATCCCTAAAATTCAAAAAAAAAAAAAACCCTAATACACACACACAGACAGACACCCAAAAATCTTAAATAACAATATAAAACCTAACACCCTAAGGCTGTAAAATAAACCGTGAAACACAATAAAACAAACAAACAAACAAACAAACAAAGCAACTTTAAACTTCTAAAAAAAAAACAAAAAAAAAACTCTAGAAATCGAAAAACAACCTTCAAAAATACATAAGACCCCCAAAACCCCAAAATAACCCTAAAGATTTTTATGAATATCCTAAATAAACCTACCTAAATCCTTATAAAGCTAAAAAATTAAAAATTAAACTCATTTTTAAAATACACATAAAAATCCCTAAAATCAGAATAAAACTAAAAAATTCAACCGTGAAAAAAAATATAAAATCCTAAAAAGAAGCCCTAAAAATAACTATTAAAAAAAATCAGACCATAACCTCCCCAAACCCTAAAATTATTTAAAAATCAAAAAAAAAAAAAAAACCTGACATCCTAAAAAAAAAATTAAAGAATTAAACCAAAAAAAAAACATTTAAATCTTTTTTAAAACACCTGAAAAATTCTTAAAAACCATAAAATTAAAAAAAAAACAAAGACAAAAACAAAAAAAATGAAGCTTTAAAAAAAAAATCAGCAAAAATCCAAAATTCTTTTTTAAAACTCAAGAATGATAAAAAAGACCCCCCAAAAAACCCTAAAATCAAAAAAAAACCCTAAAATATATTAAAAGCACTTAAAATACATCAAAACCCTGAATCTCCCCAAATCCCTAAAACACACTTTAAAAAACGTATAAAATCCTAATAACCTAAATATAAAAACTGAAATCCTAAAAAGAATCCTAAATTAAAAAAAAAAAAAAATGTATAACACCAAAATAAACCCAAGAACCCTACAAAGACCCTAAAACAAAAACCAAAAATCCCTCAAATAACTTAAAGCCGTAAAAAAAAAGAAAAAACAACAAACAAAAATACAACAACAGCAAAAAAAACACATAAAACATAAAAACAAAACAAAACAAAACAAGAACTCTTAAAAAAATCCTAAAACATTCTAAAAACCTAAAAAAGACCTAAAATTCTACAAAACCTCAAGAATCCTAAAAAAAAAAAAATGTAAAACTATAAGAAAAAACCCTAAGGCTCCAAAAAAAATCCCAAAAATTTAAAAACACCATAAAATTCTTTAAAAAACATATACAAACAAGAAAACACCATGAAATTTCTTTTTAAAAAAAAAACTTCAAATAAATCCTAAATCACTAAGAAAATTCCTATAATTCTGAAAAACTGAAGAACACTAAAAATAATCAAAAACCACTAAAACCATAAAAAAAATAAAATCCTTTAAAAAGAAAAAGCTAAAAACCCATCAAAACACTGAAATCCAAAAAAACCCTTAAACGATGTAAAACATACCAACAAAACTTTAAAGCCCTAAATAAAAACCTGAAACCCCAAGAGAATGCTAAAGTTCTAAAAAAAAAAAAAAAAAAAAAAAAAAAAAAAAATTACAAGAAACCTAAGATGACAGCATGCCCTGCTTATAGACTATGGTAAGGCAGCTGTTTAACTTTCACAATTTTGGGAGATGTATTCCAGGAGTATCAGATTGAGTAAAGGGGATTATTCCTCCAGATGATCCTGAATCACATGCTTTTGAAGAGTCAGGACTAGTGGTACTCAATTTTCCCAATATTGTGGCCCTTTAAAACACAGCTCCCAAATCGTAATGTTATCTCATTGCAAATTCAAACTATAATTTTGTTATAGTCATTGATTGTAATGTATATATCTTATAAACAAGATATATGATATGGGACACTTGTATCAGGGTTGTTTGAGCACTGAGAGGAGTCTCAACCCATGGTTTGAAAACCATTAGTCTAGACACGATGGGGGTACCATTACCAATGTATATTGTTTATCTAGTGTTGCTGGGCAGATGTCTCCCACTCTTGAACGCAGAGAGTTTTTCAAGAAAAGGCTTCTTCTGAGTCCCCAAACTTCTTTCCTCACCTGTACAGCTTGTTGATGATCACTGATGTATCAAATGGCCTTACTTAGTAAATTAAAGTAATCCAGTTATCTCTTAAAATCTAGAAAATGGTGATTCTAAAAATGGTTCCACTAGCTAAAAGCAGTGGCTGGCACTCTTCCTAGGGATCCCTTATGTAGTGTCCCTTTATATCTCCAAGGCCAACAGCAGATGGCTGAGTCCCTCCTGGGCTGTACCTCTCTCATCTATTCTCACCTGCTATGCTGCTTTCTTTCATGAAGAGATCACATGATATCACTGAACTCATCTCGTCTTTAGTCAGCACATATATCTAATTATTTTCCCCTATGGCTCAGTTGATCATGATTCTGAGACATAATCATACATGTTGTATTGACAAAAAGAATGACAGTGATTTCTAGTATATAATAAAGCATATTTAGCATGACTTCTTTTCAGGAGCCAGGAAATTCAAGACGAAGACACCATCAGTAGATGAAGAAATTCTTGTGAGATGTTGCCATCACAGAAGGGATTCAATGGGATAGAAAGACAAAAGAGGGAACCAAACTCCCTGTCATAATTAAACCTTTTCTATGACAGCATAATTCATTGATTTTTACGTGTAGGTCCTATCCCTCCTGACCAAGTCCAATTTTTCCTAATATATTAAAACCTGAGGATTAGTCTACAGAAAATTAAATTTCGGGAAACACATTCAAACAACATATGAAGGTGAATATTTGAAAATCTATAGTCATGTGGGGCATTTTTCTTTCTACCTCATGTACACTTAAAATCTCTAGCTACTTCCTTCCCTATGAAAGAATGGCAGCCCACTGAGTGACATGTTTTTTGGGTGAATAATGATATACAAAGATGTAAACACCTTGCCATATCCTGTCAACCATATCTAGCCCAAAACGCAACATCCACATGAGAATAGAAACAAAAAAATAAATTTTCTAGTGTCTTAAAGCTAAAATTCACAATTTAATCAAACCATCATTTAGAATCTGCTACTTCATACCAATGTGTATTAAATGTACAAGTCACTGGCCTTTGTTGTGACTCTTTTCACAGGTTTATACTGTCCTTTTAACCATCTTCATCCTCCCCATTATTCTCAATTTCTATCTGCTCAGCACCCCTGCTGCTGCCCTTACTCTTCCAAATATCTCCTTTGATTTAATGTGCCTTATTAAAATTATAATTTGACAATTGTCATTTTGAGATTGGCTTGTCTCACCTAACATATTTCCCATCTATTCTTTCTGAAAACAAAACCCTTCACTAGTAAACTTAGATGAGAAATACCTCTGTCTTCTCTCTGTCTCTCTGTCTCTCTGTCTCTCTGTCTCTCTGTCTCTCTGTCTCTCTGTCTCTCTGTCTCTCTGTCTCTCTGTCTCTCTGTCTCTCTGTCTCTCTGTCTCTCTGTCTCTCTGTCTCTCTGTCTCTGTCTCTGTCTCTGTCTCTCTCTCTCTCTCTCTCTCTCTCTCTCTCTCTCATTTTAAGAAATTCATCGTGTGGTTGACGTCTATATTTCCTCCATAGCTTGTCTATTTCACACAGTATAACAATCAATATTGATAATATGGATGTTTAGTGGTCCTTCTTAAATTATTATTGGAACGAAAATCAACTGGGGAAGATAGTATCTCAGATGAAGACTGTCTCCATCACACAGACCTGTGGCCACTTCTGTAAGGAATGATCTTTTTTTGATGGCTGAGCTGGAAGAGTCTAACTATGTAGTTAGTGTCATCCCATATGAAGAGGATGTACAGTGTGGTGGGGACAGTGGAGAAGACTGAAAAAGATTTTTTTTAAAGAACTGAAGATCTATGTGGCATGAACCATTAAAGTGCCCTCTAATTTGTAAGTAAATTCCATACTTATCTGTGTCCAGTATTCTGTCTACTCATATTTCAAAAGTAAAATTACATTATCTATTTCATCCTGTTTTACTGCATTCAATCTACAAAATTCCTTGTAACCAGAAATGCTGGTAAATTTTAAAGACCTTTAAAATGTGACTGTTAGATATAGGGTTTGTTTTAAAATTATCTCAAATTTGTAAGCAGGCCCAAGGACTATGATTTCCTTGCACTATGCAAAGAATCCATAATTCATGATTGCTATTGGTTTCAATACAAGGTATTCAATCCTGTCAAATCCAGCTTTGTTTGAATAAAAATTTGTACTCCTCTAACTGTGGGTTTTGATAAAGTGAATACTGTGCTATCCAGTATGTTGCCTCAAGAGTCTGGCAACATTTCTGATTCCAAGAACAGCTTAAAGATAATCTAGGGGAAGATTGGTACAGGGAAAATAACCACAAAGAATGTTGGTGTGTCAGACACTGAAGACTTTCACAGAAGGAAAATAAAAACAAAAACAAAAAAACAAACAAACAAACAAAAAACCAAATAAACAAACAAACAAACAAACATAAACAACCAAATACACGATAAAAACGGTACAAGAGTGAATCTACTTGGGCAGAATGTGAATCAGGTTATCAGGCCATTTTTGTAGGGATTTATTTTGGATTTCTAGGAGGCCATATGAAAATGTAAATTCGAGATGCTCAATGTTTCTGAGTGTAACTCCAGAAGGAACCAGCCTGGTAGGGGTTCTATGATGTAAGCTGAGATAGTGTGATGTCACAGAGCACTGGTCAGAGTTTGCAGATCTATTCCACTTGGAGACACTAGAATTCCTTGAAGCTGGGTTCAATATCTTCACAGTGGTGTGTGAAAGCCAGGTCAGTTCCTGACCCATAAAGTTGTTCCAGAGGCTTTTGGTGCCTGGCCTGTTTCAGAAGACAGAATCTTGAAAACTAGGACATTTTTTTTTTGGGTATGTACCTTTATGGAGTATCTTGGACTCTCATGGCTCCTTAAGGCTATAAGTTTTCCTTCCTACAGTGAGTAGCTGTACATTCTAATTTCTCCCATGTTTGGGATCTAGGAGGGTGGATTGTTTAGGTTATTTGATCTCCTGAGTTTATTAACCTTGCTAACAATATCTCCTTCACAATTCCACTAATGTGCCAAAACTCCCCTTTGTCCATGTGCATTTTAGAAGATATTACTTCTAAATGGCTGATATGGCATAGACTTGATGAGATCTTGTTGAAGTTGGAGATGCAATGGCTTCAATAATATGTCTGAGGCTGGGTCTGAAGACACAAACAGAAGGCCAGTTGTGTGCTCTGTCCCTAGGTAGATATTTGTGAATGTAGCCACCTAGCTCAGAACACGAAGATACAAGAGAGGTATGGTGACAACTCTGGCTCATTTTTTAATTCTATTCTACTTGATCCTTGAGGGCAACAGACATACCAACTTCCACACTGACCTACCCATTTAAGGAAAGTTTCCTCAGCAGAGAAAAATTATCTCAGGGCTGAAGAAATTTTTATCTGAGTATGTTAGTCTGAGCTCTAGAGAATTACTTGTTAATTTCCCTATGTTCATTTCCTTGAATCCCTTGTTTGATGGTTTATTTGTTTGTTTAATTTTATTTTGAGTTTCTCTTTGTGTAGCTATGGCTGTCAGACCAGACTAGCCTTGATCTCACGAAGGTCAGCCTCCCACTGCCCCTTGAAATCTGGGATTAAAGTCTCAGGTCACGCCCATCTCCTATTAACTTATCTTTTTATTCATTTGTTTTCTTTGTTCATTTTTTGTTATTTTGTTTTTTGTTTTTGTTTGTTTGTTTTGTTGTTGTTGTTGTTGTTTTTGAGACATGGATTCTCTGTATATCACTGGCTGCCCTGGATCTAACTTTGTAGACCTGGTTGGCCTCTAATTCAGAAAAATGCCAGACCCTGCCTCCTGAGTGCTGGGAATAAATGCATGCACCATAATGGCTGGCTTATGAACTTCTTATTTTGACAAAATTGACATTAGAAGCACACACCTGATTAGCATAGCCTTCTTCACCTACCCAGAAGTTCTCTTAAAGAAGAGCCTTGGTCCAGCATTCTCTCCCACACCACACCCATTGCCCTTTAAGATCTCATATTTATGACAGAGGCAACAGCATTCTTTCTGGTTTAAACAGGCAAGATCTTCAAACCCAGACAATGGCCAAGTATGATGAATGAACAAAGAATGATATTCACAAGACAGTGCACCAGTGTTGCTGTGGCCTAGTACACCAGTTCTACAGCCATTTAGAAGACAATACCTCTGAAGAGGCTGAGCATGACATCCTTCAAAAAGAAGAGAGGAGGATGCCTTTATCCTAGGCCCTGAGAAATATTGTCGGCTGCAGAATTTCTCACAGTTGGAAGGAAGGTAATGAACCTGTCACCCATTGGAAGGCCATAGTTCTAGGTCAACTGCCAACAAACCCTTCTCTTTATTTGGTGAAGTATGATGGTATTGACAGCGTCTATGGACAGGAGCTCCACAGTGATGAGAGGATTTTAAATCTTAAGGTCTTGCCTCACAATGTAGTATTTCCTCAGATAAGGGATGCCCACTTCGCCAGAAGCCTGGTTGGCAGAGGGGTGCAACACAAATTTGAGAGAAAGCATGGCTCTGAGGAAAACTGGAATGGGTTGGTGCTAGCCCAGGTGCCAGTCATAAAGGACTGGTTTTACATTAGCTACAAGAAGGATCCGGTCCTCTACATTTATCAGCTCCTGGATGACTACAATGAAGGTAACCTTGACATCATTCCAGAGACTCCTCATGCTGAGGTGACATCACATGATAACAGTGACTTCTTAATAGGTAACTGGGTGCAGTACACCAGAGAGGATGGTTCCAAAAATCTTGGAAAGTTTGTTTACCAAATTCTTGCCAATCCTTCTGTGTACTTTATCAAGTTTCATGGTGATCTCCACATCAATGTCTATAATCTGGTGTGGAAGACTCCTTAAGGTGAAAAAAAAATCACAAAAGTACAGGCCCATAAGCTTGTAGAATTGGAAAAAAAAATGTTTGTTTTCCTGTGTTGGCTATCTCTCTTTGACAAACCCAGTATGATTGCCAATAAAATTTGTTTTGCTCTAAAATTTAAAATGTGTGACATGACATGCTGTGAGTGAAGACATTGTTGGAAGAGATGGGCTATGGTGGAAGAACAGTACATACATCTGATATCACACATGGTAAAATTAAAAGGACTTAGCATCTCTGCTCTGTACGGAAGACTGGAATTGGAGATGGGATGTGGTGGAGCAGGGATCGAAGCAAAAGAAGGATGTTTATTAAGTAGGGGTGAAGGATATAACATCAGTAGAATCTCTGGTATGATGTCTGAGGAAGAAACAAAGTTGGTGAAAGAGTGACACATAAAAGGATTTTGGCCTTGGAACATAAAGTGTAACCCATAAAAATGATCCAAACAGACTCAGCAATCAGAGAATTTCAGGTTTCATTTGAATAATGAAGTCTAGTGAAACTTGTCTCTCTTTTTAAGATTTTTATCTTTTCTTATATGTGTGAGGGTAGGACATGTGCTTGTGAGTACAGGTGACCAGAGAGATATGAGTTGTTGGGTCCCCTGGAGCTGCCATTAATGGTGATTGTGAGCCATTGGATATGAATTCAAGAAACCAAATCCAGTCTTCTTGCAGGAAAAAAGTGCTTGATACCACTGAGTCATCTCTCTAATCCCATAAAGATATCTATTTTAAGAAATACATTATTCACATGCAGAAAAGAAACCATGATGAAGGTAAGAAAGATCAAATTGATAGTGACCTTTAAAAAGAACAATGGACATACAAAGGAGTAGAGGACACTGAGGGATAAATAAATTCAAAGAAGGAATTCTCACAAAATGAAGCAGGAGACTCAGGAAGAATAGAAAGTTCATGGACATAGTCAAACTTGTTCCATATCTATATTGGCATCTTTGGTTTCTTAACATATAGCCAGCTAGTCATTACAGAAGGATGTGAGGTGTGTGTGTGTGTGTGTGTGTGTTTCTTAGAATACATTTTACCAGAATAACTAGTGAATCCAAATCTAAGAGTATATATATGAGTCTCACTAAAGCATCATAAACACCATGATTTTTTATGATCAGTTCAAATAAGTAATTTATAAAATAAAATGAGTATGCTGTGAGATAATTTTAGGTGTTGAATAGATTCTGTGTTCCTTCCCTGAGCACTCTTTGCCTCTGATGTATCCTGTGATATTTTGGATGTCTGTGATGAATGCCCCAGATGACCATCAAAAAGCTCCCACATTGGTCTGTTCCACCTGGCTCTCCTCCAAACATATTACTATCTACATATCTATGTGCTACTTCAGCCTGTCTATCCCCTTGTAATTCCAGTCTTTTACTTGTCTGTGTCCTCCTTCTCAGAAAACATAGAAGGTGTATTGAATGCATTTGTGCTGACATCTTTCCTATGTTGTTTGTCATGGGTTTCAAATGCTATGAGGTTGCCCACTTTGTAGGTCACTTCTCCTGAGGAGCCCCTGAGCTTCATTGGGGTCTGCCATGGCCACATCTGCACTCAAAGAGTATCTCTTTGAGGGAGTCTTATCATGTACTCATTCATTGCTTTTTTCTCTCTTGAATATGTTTTTATGCTGCATGACTTGAAAATACTCTCTATTATTGATTAATTTTGATATCTGGGAGAGTTTCTGTACTAGCTGATTGTCTTAGTTAGGGTTTCATTCATTTGAAGAGCCTCCATGATCAAGGCCGCTCATAAGGGACAATATTTCATGAGGGCTTTTTAACATTTCATTACATGTTCAGAGGTTCAATCCACCATCATCAAGGCAGGAAACAGGGTTGTGTCTTGTCAGGCATGGTGGTGGAGTGTGATCTGAGAGTTATGCATCTTGATCCAATTGCAGCCAGGAGAAAAGGTCTGTTTTGTATGCATCGAGGAGGAGGGTCTCTTCCATACTGTACAGAGCTTTAAAGACCCAGAATGATATTCTTCCTCCATCAAGGACACATCTACTCCATCAAGTCCACACCTCCTCATAGGCCAACTACATTCAATCTGCCACAGTGGTTTCATAGCAACTTGACAAGATCTAGAGTCTTTAAAGAGGAGGAGCCTCAGTTGAGAAAATGCCTCCATATGATCTAACTCCCAAGAATTTACTTAATTGGTGGGAGACTGCCCAGTCCATTGTGCATGGTGAAATCCTTGTACTGGTAGTCCTGGGCTCTTTACGAAAGCAAGATTTGAGGAGCAAGTCAATAAGCATCACCACTGCATAGCCTATGCATGAGCTCCTGGCTCCATGATCCTGTGTTGTTTCAGGTTCTGTCCCAAATTCTTTGTTGATAAACAGCAATGTGGAAATATAAACTGAATAAAACCTTTTCTATGTAGTTTCCTTTATGGACCTGGTGTATCCTTACAACAATAGAAACAGTAAGTAGGACAGATTCTTTCAGAAGCTAAATGTCAAATAGTATCACTCTCACTTATCCTATAACCACAAACAATAATGTATAGGCGATTTATTTTAATTTAAAGGTAAGATGTACTCATGTACCTATCTGACAAGTAATTGTTCTAGTTTGCTTCTTAATCACCATAAAGAATACTACAATCAAAAATAACTTGGGAATAAAAGGGTTAGTTGCTTACAGGTTACAGACTATCTCCTAGGAAGCCAAAAATAAGAACTAGAAGTGATAAGAGGAAACACTGTTTATTGGCTTGACCCTGTCTTAGTCACTGTTCTATTGCTGTGAAGTGACACCATGATTAAGGCTATTATTAGAAAATAAAGCATTTATTTGGACGATGGGATACAGTGTCAGAACTTTGGTCAAACATCATGGCAGGGAGCACAGAACTGAAGCAATAAAGAACTATTGATTTTTAGGCAGCCTGAGAGAGAGAGAGAGAGAGAGAGAGAGAGAGAGAGAGAGAGAGACAGAAAGAGACAGAGACAGAGACAGACAGAGACAGAGAGAGACAGAGAGAGACAGAGACAGAGACAGAGAGACAGAGACAGACAGAGAGAAACAGAGAGAGACAGACAGAGACAGAGAGACAGAGACATAGAGAGAGAGAGAGACAGAGACAGAGACAGAGAGAGACAGAGAGAGACAGTGAGAGACAGACAGAGACAGACAGAGACAGACAGAGACAGACAGAGAGACAGAGACAGAGACAGAGACTTAGACAGAGAGACAGAGACAGAGACAGAGACAGGGACAGAGAGATTCTGCCATTATATGGGTTCTTGAAAACTCAAAGCCCCAACTTGTTGACCCACCCACTTCCTCCTCTGAAACCACATATTCTCTTATTCATTCTAGTATTTGAACTCACTGCCAGTGCCCGGTGACCTTATATTCATATATATGAGTCTATAGGGGACATTCATATTCACACCACCATCTTTGCCATGGCTTGCTCAGCTACTTTTTAAAAATACAGCCTAAAAGCCTCCCTTTCATACATGTAGACGACTTTTTTACCTGACTACTGATGAGATTACCCACATTGATGTGCCCTCCCATATCAATCATTAACCAAGAAAATGTCCCATAGACTTACCCAAAGACCAATAGAAAAGAGACAATTATTCAATTGCTCTCTCTTCTCAGGTGACTGTAGATTGTCAAGTTGGAGATAAATAAAGTACCAGACCAGTAATGTTTATCTTACTCCATAACCCACACAAACATAACAACACCATCTTCCTCTTCTGTCTCTGCTTAGACCCACTTCCCTGCATGACAGAAGGGAGGGGTAACTACCTTCACCAGCAAGCATACTAAATAATAGGTGACAAGAAGCAAATATTTCCTATAGCTTCACAACCCTCACTTTCTAGTGTGTGCTAAAAATACTGGGGGACACCCCAATCTGTCCACCCCAATCACAACTTCCTTCCAACTCACCTATGACAAGAAGACTCCTCATCAAGAAATCCAGTGAATTTTATTTAATTTATTTCTCCAGAGTGAACAGAGTGTTATCCCTTCATGGTTATATTGGTGTCTGATTCATTTATAATAAAACCCACTACTATTAAGAGCCACATCACAGGAGTTATGAAAAATACCAAATTAAATGCAAAGCATCACAGTTGGCCAAGACTTTTCATCAGCTTTATTGATGCATAATTTATGTACTAAAAATCCATTGATTTATTTAAGTATTTAATTTAATGATTCTAAACACATTCCCCCCTTCCTTATTTCCATTTTTCCCTCTTTTTCTGCTACTTCATATGATATTGAAAACTATAAACATAGTAATGCATTCTGTGAAAGAACCAGTGCAGGAAGCAGAAATGTTCTTGATTCTCTAAGACAACAGATACAGTGGCTGAATTTTCCAGGTAAAAATACTTGGTAACATTTGGTCTATTCTTAGCATGCAACTTCTAGAAAAAAGCTTAAAGAATTAAGGTGTGGTTCCTCTGGACCTGAGAGGTCAGTGTCACTAATGACTGACATTCATGTCAATCACTGTTACAAGATACATAACATCATAAATGGAAGACAGGTCCATGCTCACATGAATATGAAAGGGGCATGAAGGAGCACAATAGGTCAACTTATTGGCAGCCAGAAAGGATCAACACAGAAAGGAATAAGACAATAAAATCTTCCAAGACTAGTTTCAAAACACCTTACCGAGTTTCTCACCCCTTGCATACACAACCATCAATCGATTGACTCATTGATTAAAGCTCACAGGGACCATTCACTTCTCAGAGTGTATATTGTACTATCTATGAGCATTGTACTGTTGACCAAAGTCATCATCAAAGACCCATGACTAACATTTCAAACCCATTTCAACACAGCATTCTCTATGTGACACAAAGTGATAGGATCAATCTATCTCTTCAAGGATATGTTTGTCTATAAGCTTCCAAAAGGACAATGTTCTGGCCAACAGCATCAACACCCCCAGGAGCTTTTATAAATATGAGTTAAAGAAGAAGAAAAATGCAATTCAAGTTCAGCGTCTTGATCCCTCATCCCTGCATCTTAAACTCATAGGATGGAGCCAGAAGTTTAGCTCAGAAATCCAAATGTCACCTACACTACAATCAACTCTGAAGAATTCTAGACATCTCCAATTTCTATCTGGTACTTAGTCACAGCAAGTCTGCATTAAGGTATATTTTCTTTTGTGGGATAGGACCAGCAGTTGATTGCAAAACCCCACTATGTGTTGGCTGGTATGTAAACGGACACATCTATAATATAGGCACACACATTCATACACACATTCTCACAGAAAGAGGTAAGAAGTGCAGGAGGTGATTCTTATGAACTCTCAAGGAAGAAAGTGGGACAATCTTGCAAGTTACAGAGGTCATTGAGAAACTGTGTCTGTTTGTACAAACTCAAGCCAGTCTGCCTTCCATCATGAAGCGGGAGTTTCTCACTATATCTCATCTTTATTTGAGAAGGCAGGGATAGTCGATGAGGGATGGAGAGTCAGTTTTCATTAAAGGTTTGGACTTTGAAGGTGATAGGTTGGCCATGCTATAGTGGTAGCCCCATGTCCAAGATTTTATGGGGAACAGAATTGATTTGAATGAGTTGTAACAAAGGGGAGAAGAGAAGGGAAGTTTGGAGGAAAAGTTTTGTTGGAATCAGTCTCGTTCTCGTAGGGGAGGAATTATTAAGATAATTGGAAAGTAAAATATAATATAAAATATAATGAAATTCATAGAAAATGGATATAACTAGCAAAACAGTAAAACGCTAAAAAATAAACTAAAGCCTAATAAGAACTGAAAATCAATTAAAAAAACCTATAAATTCCTTAATAAACACAGGAAGGGAATAAGACAATAAAAACTTCCAAGAGTAGTTCCAAAAGACCTTACCGAGTTTCTCACCCCTTGCATACACAACCATCAATCGATAGACTCATTGATTAAAGCCCACAGGGACCATTCACTTTTCAGAGTGTATATTGTACTATCTATGAGCATTGTACTGCTGACCAAAGTCTTCATCAAAGACCCATGACTAACATTTCAAACATTATATGGGTTCTTGAAAACTCAAAGCCCCACCTTGTTGACACATCCACTTCCTCCTTTGAAACCACACATTCTCATATTCATTCTAGTATTTAAACTCACTGCCACTTTCCGGTGACCTAATATTCATATATATGAGTCTATAGGGGACATTTTTATTTACACCACCATCTGTCCCATGGCTTGCTCAGCTACTTTTTTAAAATACAGCCTAAAAGCCTCCCTTTTATATGTGTAGACGACTTTTTTACCCGACTACTGATGAGATTACCCACAGTGATGAGCCCTCACATATTAATCATTAACCAAGGAAAAGTCTCATAGACTTACCCAAAGACCAATAGAATAGAGAAATTCTCAACAAAGAATGCTCCACACGTGGCCTGTTGAATCAAGGAAATCCCACAGATTCACTACCTTCATAGAGGAACTCCTACCAACAGCTTCTAAAAATACACTAGAAGTCCCAAAACAAACAACAACTATAAAAACTTAGAATATCCAAGATACAAGATACAATTTGCAAAACACAAGAAAATCAAGACTTATAAAAACGTCTAAAACACTATTCTTTCATGTCTCAGATATCAAATATAATTAATAATTTTACCTGTAAAAGGAAGATTTGTTAAGCATTAAAAGTTTTATGTAATAATCAGAGCTGATTCTACCTTCTTGTTTCTCTGGGATAATACTGTGATATGCTTGTACTATTGCCTACAGTAGTCCATGTGACTTGATATGACCCAAAGATATTTTCCTTATGAGTCTAG
Organism: Mus caroli; assembly: GCF_978045245.1. Taxonomy (NCBI): domain Eukaryota; kingdom Metazoa; phylum Chordata; class Mammalia; order Rodentia; family Muridae; genus Mus; species Mus caroli. The sequence goes on along the minus strand of NW_028227307.1, from coordinate 466,332 downwards.
TTCATAAAGTCCTTCATGGAGAAAATGAAACTTTTTTTTTTCTTACTCAACTCTGTAGCCAATATAAGAAATCCCTGCCTTTTTTTTATATGTTGTATTTTATTATAAATGAGTTTTTATACAAATAAGAAAATTAGGCCTATTCCCCACAATTCCTTCAAATGATCGATCTAAATACTGTGGACAGTGTAAGTGAATGACATTCTAATAAAATTCTAAAATGCTGCATGAGCAATATAAACTAAGGTTAACTTTGAACGAAGAAGACCAAGGCAGTGGTAGTTATGCATTGTCTTGCGGTGTAGAAAAAGAATATATAGGTCCTAGATTTCAAAAGAGCAGTCCTCAGAATGGGAATCAAGCCATAGGAGTCCATTTCTTCAAGGTCCTAACAAAAAGGTTTTGTGAGAGCATTCCAGCTGCTAAAAATAAGGCAGAACAGGAAATGATCAAACTAATAAATAAGTCAAAAAGGCAGTCAAACAAAATAAGTATATAGAACTGAAAAAGTGACAGAACTACCAAATGGCCAGTAGACTGGCTTAACAGAGTAGTGACAGGCATATTGTACATAATCAGAAAGATGAAGTCAGAGAGATCAATACACTGTGAAGAAAAGAATTATAAAATGAAATAATCAATGAAAATAGACAATGAAAAGCTTCATGAAACTGTAGACAAGAATTAAAGGTTAAACAATGAATCAAAAACTCACATGTTCCTAACATCACAGTCTCATAGAGAGGGGACTAAGAGAGTATGGAGACTATTTATTCATTATTGCATAAATGAAGACTGAACACTACACAAATATGGCAAAAGACAGAAAGCTGAAGGTTTAAAAATAATGAGAATGTACCATGCCAGAAATTTATGAAAGTATACGGCTAGTCATAACATAGTTAATTATACCAAGAAAGGGAGAAAAAATCATTAAAGGATTCTAGTATAAATTATTATTTACTTTTAGAAGAATGTAATGAATTTCTCTTTGGAAATGATCAAAATCAGAAGGAAAGAATGGGAGAAACTTTCCCTGTTTTGAAAGATAAACACAAACAATCAACAACATCCATATACAACAAAACTGTGATGTTTGTTAAGTCTTTCTCAGGCAAAGAATAAGAGACTAAACTATATTATTCTAGGAGAAATTGAAATAAAAACAATAGAAAGATAATGTTACTCATAAAAGAGACTATTATTCATTACAAGTGTTTCATATATTATTATCATAAAATTCATAGTACTATCTAGTTTAAAAATCTTAAAATTTGGGGAAAATGAGGAGAGATGGAAAGGAGAATTCTACAATTATTCATAGTGGAGAATAAGTTATTATAAGCAAATGTACATTTTAATATGTGAAACAATCTGAAAAATGATACATGCAAAATCTTTAAAATCTAATAAGTGTTTTTAAAAGGGTGTAACTGCAAAGAAAGAACAAAAACTCAACAAATAAACAAAACAAGAACAGAAATAAAAGTGATAACACATACAATAGGAAACATGAATATAATAAAATATTAGATATTATTAGTGATAGGTCCCTTGTATGTATGTCATCTAAAGACAACAGTAAAATTTCTGAGATTCTGAGCAGAAAAACAGTGTAAATTAGATATATTCTGTTATAAATGAACTCAATCAAATTTTGTCATTTTGACTGGTTGAAATTTAGAGGATTAGGGAAAAATATTCTATATTGACATAGATGTAAATAGAGCAAGGGGGCTGGCAATATAGATCAATGGTAGATCAATTTACTAGCATGCAAGTGGTTCTAGGATCAATGCCTTCTTCCATGAACAAATACAAAGAAAAGAATTTTTAAAAAATGAGTTTAGGTACCAGTATCATGTAACATAAATACTAGAGGAAACAAAATAATCAGAGACAAATAAATCACTATTGGCCATAAAAAAGAAACTATATTACCCATTAGAAGTATAATCTTCAATATGTTCTAAACAATCAAGAGTTTACATAAATAAAATGCATTCTGATACAACTGAACATCAAAACATGACAAGGGTAGCCAAGAATTTGAGCATTTTTTTTCTTCAAGCAATTAGTAGCACCTCTAGATAAATATCAGGGAAAAAATAAGTACAAGATTAACAAAGTTGTAGTTTGTTATTGCAGCCAGGGCAACAGATCAGCAGTTTTTCTGCCTCTGTGAAGAGCGTCCAGTCGGAAGGCCCCACAGGTGGTCAGTTACAGCCAGGGCCACAGGCCTACCAGGGCACCTGAAGCAACCAGGTACAAAAGAGGCAGACTCCATACCCTCATCCAGACCAACAAACACCAGGGATAACCAGATGGTGAGCTCAAGACCATAAGCAACAGAAGCCAAAACACATGAGAATCATCAGAATCCAGTTCTCCCACCATACAAGCCCTGAATACACCAACACACCTGAAAATCAAGGATCTGCCCTAAAATCCTGTCCAATGAAGGTAATAGAGTCCTTTAAGGAGAATCCCAATAACTCACTGAAATAAATACAGGAAAACACAGGCAAACAGGTGAAGAAATTGAATAAAGCAATCTAAGACCTAAGGGTAGAAATAGAAACAATCAAGAAAACTCAAATGGAAGCAAACCTAGAAATGGAAAACCTAGAAAAGAGGTCAGGAATTACAGATGTAAGTATTACACACAGAAGACAAGAGATAAACTAGAAAATCTCAGGTGTAGAAGATACAGTAGAAGAGATTGGCACAACTGTCAAAGAAAATTCAAAACATAAAAAACTCCTAATCAAAAACATCAAGAAAATTCAGGACAATGAAAAGACCAAATCTAAAGTTAATAGGAATAGAGAAAAACAAAGATTCCCAGCTCAAAGAACTAGGAGATGGATATTTTTGTTTTACATACATGATCTAATGAAGTTTAGGCTCACCTCAATTTTCTTGTAGAACAAAACATACTTAAGCTCATCATAGCCCCTCTGTAATCTGAATGCTGGGGTTATAGGCAGTATCACATCAGTTGTGGGCAACACTGATAAACTGATCTACAACTCTGTGGTCGTTTGAATATGCTTGGCCTAGGGAGTGGCAGTATTAGGAGTTGTGGCCTTGTTAGAGTAGGTGTGGCCTTGTTGGAGTAGGTGTGTCACTGTGGGCGTGGGCTTTAAGACCCTTGTCCTAGATGCCTAGAAGCCAGTCTTCTCCTAGGTGCTTTCAGAACAGGCGGTGGAACTCTCAGCTCCTCCAGCCCCATGCCTGCCTGATACTGCCATGCCTTGATGATAATAGACTGAACATCTGAACCTGTAAGCTAGCCCCAATTAATTGTTGCCCTTTATAAGAGTTGTCTTGCTGATGGTGTCTGTTCCCTGCAGTAAAACCTTAACTAAGACAATCTCCAACCAAGCAAATATGGCACAGTTTTAAATAAATACTACAAAGACTCCTTAAAAAAACACTTTATAAAATGAAGTCCAAATGAAATCAAAGGAAAATAATGAAATAATGATGAAGGACAAAGACCATAAGATCATTATATATGAAAATAAGAATGGAAATTAGAATTAAAACTATGTCCATAAGAAGACATTGAAATTTCTAAACCTCTACCTAGACTGACAAAAATATAACAACCTACTAGACCTAAGTAAATATGAAAAAATCAATGTGAATAGCCAGGTAAGCATTAATGAAATTCAACTTGTAACTTAAGAAATCTTAAAACAATCTCCGTCTTTAAGAATATGTAATAAGTTGGCTAATTCTAACTTCAGCTATGTTTGAAATCATAAAAAGGTCATGTGGAATCTTTGAAAGAATACTTGGAGAAGTGCAGTTCACACACACTGGCATTGAGTCAGCTCAGGTTATCTTTATTTATACATTTATTTTTTCACAGTTGGAAATGTTTTACCTTTATTTCCTCATTTTCTCACATACAATCTCTTTTAAGAACTTTCTAGTTTTAACAACAATGTGCCTACTGTATGTTTTCCCTTCTTTCTTCTCAATACCTTATGGTTTTCTGTTAACCCATGATCTGTATCAGAAGAGAGAAAATACATCCTCATCAAGCAGTTAATATCAAACCCAGCACATTGGTACATAACCAAGTGACCTGGGTTGATAACAATTTTGGGTACAGTATAGAGAGGTGATTGACTATATGCCAAATAAATTCTAATTTAATTATTGATAAATAGTGTCTTCCCATATTCTAATAATAAGACCCAATTCCTCTAAGGCCAAGGCATTTCAGCAAATTAGTAACCTGAGTTAATTGCTCCTCTTGCTTGGCTGACCTCTGAATGTCCCTGATAAGTCTTGGAATCAAAGAGCCAGCAAGTCTTTCTTACTTTTTTGATAATCATCTAGCTGTTATGTGTGCAAATTGCTGTCAGAACCAAGTTCAAATCCGGAGAAAACATTGGGAAGTTAGCTAATGTACCCAGACAATGCCCCAGTGTTGACTCAACCACATTATCATGATTAACAAACATAAGATTAGTGATATGCTCCATTCATACAATCCTCAGAGACAAATAAGAATGAATCACAGTCGGAGCTTTCTTTTTCCGAATCTGGGGAAACATCTATCATAGACAAAGTGAAAGAAAAATGCTAATAGCAAAGCCAAAACAATGGGAATGGAAACGCAAGACAAAAGCAGACCAAGTATTCCCTCTGGAAAGGCCAGGATATTTTGTACAAAAATCCACACAGGTCTTGTGGGAAACCAAGTCCTCATGCTTTGCCATAAGGAGAACCATCTGCATTACCCTCGTGCAACTTCCCCAGAAAAGGCTTGGTCACCACTAATAACTGTATAGATTCTTACAAACACACACACACACACACACACACACACAGAGAGAGAGAGAGAGAGAGAGAGAGAGAGAGAGAGAATGAGGGAGGAAGGGAGGGAGGGAGGGAGGGAGGAAAGTTCTATAAATTCAGTGTAGACTCCAGTATCAATAAAATCCAGAGGCCAGAAAAAGTAGCAAAGTAATTAGAGACCAATGTCTCTCATATACGAAAAAATTTCCCCCGCAAAATAGCAAACAGACTCTATCAGTATATATAAAAAAAGATACTCACTTTCAAGTAATACAATTCTTCCCTAAAAATGACACGCAAATGTAACTTTCCAGGTGAATAATCTAAGGAACCAAACCATGTGATGTTAACAGTTTCCATAGCAGGACATCTGAAAAACCAGCTCTTCTTCAAAGTAAAAGTACTTGGCTACTTGAAGATGGAGCAGAGCTATTTCCACTTAATAAAATGTATTTGATGAAAGAAGAAAACTTTTAGCTAACGTCATTTCTAAAATAAAGGAAAAGTCCTTTCCCAAATATTAGTAATAAAGTAAAATGCCAATTCTCATTACATAATTCATCTAGTCACTCAAAGCTGTAAAACTGAATTTGAAGCTAATAGATTAGAACATCTGGGTTTTTTCCAGCTTCTGGCTATATCAAATAAATGTTCTATGAAGATAGTGGAACGTGTGCTCCTGTAGGATGGTTGTACACCTTTTGGCATATGCACAAGAGTGGAAAAGCTGAGACTTCAGGTAGATTTATTTCCAATTATCTGAGGAACCTCCATATTGATTTCCAGAGTGATTTTACCAGTTTTTAATCCCACCAGCAATGGAAGTGTGTGTTCCTCTTTCTCCACATCATAACCAACATGTGTTATAGATATTGAGATATAGATACCTGAGATATTGGTTTGTCTAAGGTGGAAAGTCAGGGTCGTTTTGATTTCCATTTCCCTGATGACTAAAGATTTTGAACATTTCTTTAAATGCTTCTCAGTCATTCAAGATTCTTCTGTTGTAAATTCTCTGTTTAGTTCTATATCCTGTTTTTTTTTTTTTTTTTTTTTTTTTTTTTTTTTTTTTTTTTTTTTTTTTTTTTTTTTAATTGGGTTGAGTTGTTTGGTTTGTTGTTAGTTAGCTCCTTGAGTTAATTATATATTTTGAATACTAACCCTCTATCTGATTTGGGGTTAGTGAAGACTTTTTCCCAATCTGTAGGTTACTGATTTGCCCTGTTCCCTATATCCTTTGCCTTACAGAAGCTTTGCAGTTTCTTGAAGTCCCATTTATCAACTCATGATCTTAGAGCCTGAGCCATTGGAGTTCTGTTTAGGAAATATCCCCTTTGCCAATGAGTATGAGGCACTTTAGCACTTTCTCTTCTACTAGATTCAGTGTACCATGTCTTAGAAGAAAGAATGGATGCAGAAAATATAATCCATTTATAAAATGAAATATACTCAACTATTAAGAATGAGAATATCATGAGTTTTGCAGACAAATGCATGGATCTAGATAGTATCATCCTGAATGAGGTAACTCAGACCCAAAAGGATATGCATGGTATGAACTCACTAATAATTGGATATTAGCCAAAAACATACAGAATGCCCAGGATACAATCCACAGAACTCAAGAAGGTAAAAAGGACGAAGGTGCAAGTAACAATTCCTCAATCCCACTTTTTGGATAGCACTGGAAATGTAAATGAGGAATTTACAAAATTAAATTTTGTAATTAATTTACCAAATTAATTTACCAAATAAAAAAAAAGCAGGGAAAGAGTCCACAATGAAATATGTGGAGATTTGCAATGTCAGTTAGGGTTGTAAGGTTTCATTTTCACCAAAAATGTTTTGAGATTGCTTTATAGATGTGTTTCTTCTGATAGGATGCAGACTAAGATACAAGAGGGTATCTGAAGAAAAATGCAGATGGTGGGCTAATAAAGGGAATTGATACAAAAAGCAATTAGTTATGTGATTATTTTGTTATCTCTATTGCATCTATCTATGGGTCTAAATCTATCAATAAATCGTTTATGTGTCATCTAAAAAAAAAAAAAAAAGCAATCATAGAAGGTGAGGATAGAGGGAGGGACCTGAGTGGGAAAGCCAACAGAGAGGGGAAGAGGGAACATAAGCAGGTATTAAGAGAGGGAAGGGGACTAAAGCCATGAGGGCCAGCAGAAAATATCAAAACAGGCAACTTTGGGAGTTAGGAAGTGGGGGACCCTTTAGAATGTATCAGAAACCTGGGAGGTGAGAGATGCTCAGGACTCAGAGTGAGGGACCTTAGATGAAATGCTCTACAGTGAGGAGAGAAAACTTTTAGAGTCCACCTACAGTAAAAGACCATGTATCATATGGAGAGATGGGTTTGTCATTCCACAGTCAAAAAACTCTGACCTAGAATTGTTCCTGTCTAAAAGAACTGTAGGAACACAAATGGAGAAGAACCTGAGCAAAAGGAGGACCAGACACAGGCACAAATTGTGATCCAGCTCAGGGGGAGGTCCCAAGGCCTGACAGTATTACTGATGCTATGGTGTGCTTATAAACAGGAGCCTATCATAACTGACCTTCAAAAGGCTCAACAATCAGCTGAAAGACTCAGATGCAGATATTTACACCCAAACAAATGGACAGAAGCTGGTGACAACTGTGGTTGAATTGGGGGAAAGCTGGAAGAAGCTGAGTAAGAGGGTGACCCCATAGAAGACCAGAGTCTCAACTAATCTGCACGCCTAAGACCTCTCAGATACTGAGTTACCAACCAGGCAGCATACACCAGGTGATATGAGGCCCTGAACACATACATCAGAATATTGCCAGTTTGTACTTAGTCAGAAAAGATGCACCTAAGCCTGGAGAGACTTGGGGCCCCACGGAGTAGAGGGCTCATGGAAAGATGGGTTGGGGACATCCTCTTGGAGCAGAGAGAGGGGTTTTAGTGGGATGGGGGGGGGTGGGAATTAGGTAAAGGATGTGGAAAAGTCAGAGGGTGGACCTGGAGGGTAATAAAGTCTGGACTGTAAAAAAAAAAGATTAAAAAAAAAAAAAAGACTACTACAGGCAAACAGTAATAAAGAAGCAAATAAATATACACACATAAGAGCTCTTAGATTAGCAAAGAAACAATACCCATGTCTGTTTTGAAAAAAAACATGATAGTCAATACTGTAATTCAGTTCCCCAACAAACACTTCTAGAACTAATAATTTGGTTTGGAAAGGTTATAAAATCCAAAATACATTAACAATAATTATATTTTAAAATTAAGAAGTTAATAATCTTAGATCAGATATATTTACTAGTATCTCAAAATAAACAAAAATGTTTAATGACTTTAAAATATGTATAGAACATTATTGAAAGCAAAAACCGATCAAATGCTCATGAAAGTAATAAAAATATGGTATGTTCTTTATAAATTGAAAAATGCATCTTAGCCTTTTATTGAAGTCTCCCCATAGTAACTGTCACTCACTGAGTTAGACTCCTAATGGGGTTCCTACCAATTAACTCAAATGTTTTGTGTAAATACTGATAAGCTTAGATAAGCTTATTCTATAATCCATGTGTAAAGTCATAGGCCATAAAATAACTGAAATCGTCATGGAAAATAATAGTACAGTGACAAGAATCACTCTTGCTAATCCTAAGGCTTCTGTGAAACTAAAGTCAAGATGAGGACAACAGAGATTGAGAAGAGAGTAATTCAGTAGTATAAACCCATTTATGATCACTTGACTGCTTTGCAAGTTTGAGAAATGCAGCCAAGAAAAGGCAATAAATGTTGCTTCAGCATTAACAAGCATAAATAGAAAGTTAAATTACACCACCATTCACTATAGGAATTACCTCAAATGCTTATACTTTAGACCTTATAAAACTTTTACAAATAGAAAACATTTAAGCATCTAAGGTCAGCAAAGTGTTTAAATGATACTAAATGAATTACTAATATTGGACTGGTAATTAATCAATTAATTGATTAATTCAAACCTCCTCAAAGTTTAAACATTCTCATTTTGCAAATACCAATTTTAATGCAACAAAAATATAAATAAAAAGTTGGTATAAAATATTTTCTGGGCATTTAAAAGGATGTATACATAAATACTCAGGAAAGAATAAAAATTTATGTCCAGAGTAAGCTTGCTGTAGTTTGCTTTGCTCATTTTCTATTAAGCATATCTGGTAAAAATGAGATTATCATTTGATTTACTTAAGTTTAGTTAAGGAGTCTCTCATGCTCATACCAGTACTATGAAAGAAAGTTCTCTGCCGCTGAGATGAGTCTCTAAGGAATTACTCTGGATGAAAAAGCAGTAACTAAGCATCACATACTAGAACAGTCCATTTCTATAACATTCTTTAAATTCCAAGTCTAAGAAGAAAGAAACACTATCGGTTTTGCTCTGAATTAAAAATGAGAAAGTTGTCTGAAAATTAATACAGTTGGCAAGGATATGCAAGCAATTCTTATAATTAAGAGTTGTTTTTAGTCCTCACTTTTGTAGTGGCCATATGAATCTAAATATGTGAATATGTGTGTATGTGTGTATGTGTGTGTGTGTGTGTGTGTGTGTGTGTGTGTGTATGAGTGTGTGTATGTGGGTGTGTGTATGTGTGTATGAGTGTGTATATATGTATGTGTGTGTATATACCATAATTTATGTACACACATATTAAATGCATGAATGACCTCAAATGAAACAGGAGAAATCTAACTAACATTGATGAATTTCAGAAGGGTAAATAACTTCCTTACACTACTATAACCTTAGTGCTGCCAAACAATAACCAATGGGAAAATTTAGACAGGAAACTTTACAGAGTTCTCTCTATATGATTTTTTTGGAAGTGGGTGGGAATACATAATTAAATCAAATTGAATTAAACGTTTAATACTAAAAATCATGAACCTTTTATATAATAGCTCTGGCCCATTTTTACAATCTTAAATACACAAATTCAAAATGAATTTCTTGGAATAAAATAAAATTTTATTGGCTATCTTGCCAAAAGCAATCTACAGATTCAATGCAATACCCTTCAAAATTCCAACTCAATTATTCAACGAATTAGAAAGGACAATCAGCAGATTCATCTGGAATAACAAAAAACCTAGGATAGCAAAAACTCTTCTCAAGGATAAAAGAACCTCTGGTGGAATCACCATGCCGGACCTAAAGCTGTACTACAGAGCAATTGTGATAAAACCTGCATGGTATTGGTATTGTGACAGAAAAGTAGACCAATGGAACAGAATTGAAAACCCAGAGATGAACCCACACTCCTATGGTCACTTGATCTTGCACAAGGGAGCTAAAACCATCCAGTGGAAAAAAGACAACATTTTCAACAAATGGTGCTGGCACAACTGGTGGTTATCATGTAGAAAAATGCGAATTGAACCATTTCTATCTCCTTGTACTAAGGTCAAATCTAAGTGGATTAAGGAACTCCAAATAAAACCAGAGACACTGAAACTTATAGAGGAGAAAGTAGGGAAAAGCTTCGAAGATACGGGTACAGGGGAAAAATTCCTGAATAAAACATCAATGGTTTGTGCTGTAAGATCAAGAATCGATAAATGGGACCTCATAAAATTGCAAAGCTTTTGCAAAGCAAAAGACACCGTCAATAAGACAAATAGGCCAGCAACAGATTGGGAAAGGGTCTTTACCTATCCCAAATCGGATAGGGGATTAATATCCAATATATATAAAGAACTCAAGAAGGTGGACTCCAGAAAATCAAATAACCCCATTAAAAAATGGGTCTCAGACCTGAACAAAGAATTCTCACCTGAGGAATGCCGAATGGCTGAGAATCTCCTGAAAAAACGTTCAACATCCTTAATCATCAGGGAAAAGCAAATCAAAACAGCCCTGAAATTCCACTTCACACCATTCAGAATGGCTAAGATCAAAAAGTCAGGTGACAGCAGATGCTGGTGAGGATGTGGAGAAAGAGGAACACTCCTCCATTGTTGGTGGGGTTGCAAGCTTGTACAACCACTCTGGAAATCAGTCTGGCGGTTCCTCAGAAAATTGGACATAGTACTACCGGAGGATCCCACAATACCTCTCCTGGGCATATATCCAGAAGATGTCCCAACCAGTAAGAAGGACACATGCTCCACTATGTTCATAGCAGCCTTATTTACAATAGCCATAAGGTGGAAAGAAACCAGATGCCCCTCAACAGAGGAATGGATACAGAAAATGTTGTACATTTACACAATGGGGTACTACTCAGCTATTAAAAAATGAATTTATGAAATTCTTAGGCTAATGGATGGAACTGGAGGGCATCATCCTGAGTGAGGTAACACAATCACAAAGGAACTCGCACAATATGTACTCACTGATAAGTGGATATTAGCCCAGAAACTTAGGATATCCAAGATATAAGATACAATTTGTTAAATGCATGAAACTCAAGAAGAACGAAGACCAAAGTGTAGACACTTTGCCCCTTCTTAGAAATGGGAACAAAACACCCTTGGAAGGAGTTACAGAGACAAAATTTGGAGCTGTGACAAAAGGATTTACCATCTAGTGATTGCCATATGCAGGGATCCATCCCATAATCAGCTTCCAAACGCTGACACCATTGCATACACTAGCAAGATTTTGCTGAAAGGACCCAGATATAGCTGTCTCTTGTGAGACTATGCCAGGGCCTAGCAAACACAGAAGTGGGATAGCACTTTTGGGATAGCATTGAAAATTTAAACGAGGAAAATACCGAATAAAATATAAATTAAAAAAATTAATAAATAAAAATAAAATTTTAATCACTAGTCAACTAAATGACGTAAAGCCACCTTTGATCTACCTCTGATATACTTTCTGTGGCTAGGACAAAGAGATAACCTAAATGGAAGAAAGACTGGTTTTTTTTAATGGTTTCAAAAGTTTTCTTGGCTAGTTTTAATGTTTCAGAGATAGAGTAACCCAGGGCACCATGACAAAAACCTATGAGGGAGGAGCCCTATACATCTCTAAATAACCAGAAATTGGAAGAAAAGGAAAGAAAAAAGCTTAGTTTCATTATCATTTCATGTGTGCATTCCCTATGACATAAATTTCTTTCAGTAGTTTTGCCTTCTATTAGGTCATCCTCTACCAACTAACCTGTAACTGGAAGTCAAGTCTATAATGCCTGGGTATTGTGGGGTGGTTTATCCAAGGTGCAACATATATTTACTGAATTTTCTAAATTTTAATCAAGCTTCAACTTCTCTAAATCGAATTTGTGTTTGACTTTGAATTTTGTGTTCAGTTTTCTGAGTGTATGGAGAGTGCTATAGTGTGAACTCAAGAGTTGATGTATTATAATCAGGTTCTCTCCTGGGTAATGAGTTTGGATGGTAAGGGAGGGTTCAAGAGTTACACAAAATGTCTCCATGACACCCTCATCCTCTGGCATGATTTTCTAGCATTGTACATCTCTTTAAGAAATGTTTTGTCAGTTCTGAGGTCTTTATTTTTATTATCCACACTGATATATTTCACATGCTCATTAGTTTCTAAAGTATAAGGATAACTTTTTTTGGAAAGAAGAGAGAAAAGAAAGACTAAGTTGTTCTTTTCAAGTATTGGAAGATTTCTTTTTTTTTTTAATTAGGTATTTATTTCATTTACATTTCCAATGCTATCCCAAAAGTCCTCCACCTGCTCCCCCACCTCTTCCTCACCCACTCACTCCCACTTCTTGGCCCTGGCGTTCCCCTGTACTGAGGTAGATAAAGTTTGCACGACCAATGGGCCTCTCTTTCCACTGATGGCCCACTAGGCCATCTTCTGCTACACATGCAGGTAGAGACACGAGCTCCGGGGGGGGGACTGGGTAGTTCATATTATTGTTCCGCCTATAGGGTTGCAGATCCCTTTAGCTCCTTGGGTACTTTCTCTAGCTCCTTCATTGGGGGCCCTGTGATCCATCCAATAGCTAACTGTGAGCATCCACTTCTGTGTTTGCTAGGCCCCGGCATAGTCTCTCAAGAGACAGCTATATCTGGGTCCTTTCAGCAAAATCTTGCTAGTGTATGCAATGGTGTCAGCGTTTGGAGGCTGATTATGGGATGGATCCCCGGATATGGCAGTCTCTAGATGGTCCATCCTTTTGTCTCAGCTCTTCAACAGAAACAAAATGAAGTAAAATGAAGTCATTTCCGATGCTATTGGCAGATTGTACTGTGGAGACCTTAATAGAGTATCAGTTAATTAAATATTACCAGGGTCATCCTCTGCCACAAGTTGCAATATACACTTCCAAATGTTCCTAAAAATCAGAGATACCTGTTCAATCCCTCTGAACTGGGTAAGCATGTGTGTAGCACATGGTGATGATGATTGTAAAAGATACTGAGTTACATCATGGATGACTTGAGTGACTGATGAGGGTAAACAGTAGTTACCATCTAAAATGTACTTTGCTACAACCCTTTAGATATCATTATTGTATGTAATTGGTGTAATTCAGAACATACTAAGAATGAAGGAACAAATAAAATATGGCAGTTTTTCTTAAGAATTTGGGTACTTTTATTGAGGAAACATACAAAAAGACAAGAAAAATGTAGAGATATAGAGAAGTAGTATGTATTGCAGAAGAAACAACAACAAGAAAAAAACAGAAAAGCAATTCTGAGAGCAATAGCTAACTGCAATAAAAATGGGAGTTGTATAATAAGGTGGAGAGTACTGGAATATAAACACATATTGAAAATTTAACTGTACTTCTTTGTTTAATTATGAGGAGCAGCAATTTTTAGATGTACCAAGGAGTGCAGTCCAGAATTTAGAACATTCTCGAATATGGCAGGAAGATGGGTTAACTTGACAGTTTCCAGGGCTGTAATGGAAGTGCATTGATAAGAAATCTTCACTACTACCAAAATTTTGTGTATAGGTACTTAAGGAGACAAGGTTTTGTGTTTTGTTTTGTTTTGTTTGTTTGTTTGTTTAATTGAGGCATTGAATGAACAGCCATTTCTTCATTAACACAGGCTACTCTGGAGAATTAATACAGGTCACTGGAATCTTGCAGAATATCAGTGACATCAAGCAGAAATAAAATGTTCTGCATAAATTCAGTGATCAATGTTGCACTGAGATTTCTTGGAAGGATATTGTTAGCTTCGGTAATAAAGAGGGAGAATAATGCAGGGACCCTAGATTGGACAGAATCAAGCTTAAATGGCAATTAGCAACAATGAATCTACTGTCCACGAGAAAATTTCAGAGACAATCATATTCATTAAATTAGTAGATGTTTGTTATAACACCATAAAAACAAACACCAGCAAAATAGCTTCACCAGTGATAAACTTAGAATCTGAAAAAAAGATTTTTGAGCACAGAGATTCTTCTCTTGATCCTTTTTTCAATTAGTTAGATTTAAGTAAGCTATTGATACCACATAATATTTAAAGTTCATTCAACTATAAAATGTATGAGTATATGAATAAGTAAGTTCGAAGACATCATTATAATGTAGCAAATGACAGGCTTATAAACTATAGTGTGTAACTGCAGCTTAAGTATAACCAGTTTAAAATGACTAAATAAACTATTATTTCAAAAAAAGAAAAAAAAAGAAAAAAGAAAGGAAAAAGAAAAACGTCCTTCTATATTATGTAAGGGTTCTGAATTTGGCAACTGATTAACATATCCTCTTAAAATATTTAATTATACATGCACAAAAACGCTGAAAGCCAGAAGCTACTGAGACTGTGAATCAATCAGTATACATTTCATATAACAGATTGTGAAATCATGGGTAGAATCAAAAGTTTTCTGAAGTACTTCAATGCCTAATCACAGTCCCTTAAAAGGAAACAAATAATGTGAAAAACAACACTTTGAATTGAATTATTGGAGAAATAATGAAACAAAGGATGTTTTGTGTTGTAAAAATATGCATTCTATTACATGCTAAAGATAATTTTGTAGAGTATAGAACCATTAAAAAACAATTGCTTTATTAAATATTTAAGTTACACTTTAAAATAATTCAAAATAATCATATGAATATAACAATCGTACAAGCATTAGAATTACTGACATTCAAGAGGATAGTTATGTATTAAAAAACATGAATGTATATGTCAGGTATGGATGTTAGCACAAAATAAATAGAAAATACGTAACCCTGACAAAGCATAAGCCTTGATGTGAACTTAAAATGATTTTACAAAAAATATCATGTTCTATATATTAAAGTTTAAAAAATCACCTAATTTATAAAAAATATCTTTACAGACAAGATGAAGGTACAAATTTTGAAATAAAAAGTTTATCCTGTATTATGTAGACATCTTCTAAATGGTGTTTGTAAATCAATAAATCTGTCTTTATGAGTGAAACAAACTCAGTTATTTTGTACTCTAAAAACATATTTAATGTTTAATAAGGTAATCAGTATATAGTATATAAATTATTATATTTAAAATATTGTAATTTAAAATATCAACTTGTAAGATTGAAATAAGGAAAACATTGTATTTTCGAACAATAACATTTTATAAAGAAACTGAAATCTTCCTGAATTTCTGATAGACAATAGACATTTCAAAATGTGGTTTTATAATTTTTATAAGATGATAATCGACTTCATTATATGCATAATAAATCCACCTTTTAATTAAAAATATTCATGAGTGAATTTCTAACAACTCTATTTATAAGACATTTAACTAGAAACGACTCTATGTTATCTCTCCTGTGAATGGAGATATGCTTCTGCAGTTAAGAGCAATTGCTTCTCCTGCAAGAGCTCTCTTCTAATCCCAACACCCATATGGCAAGTAAGAACTTCCTGTAACTCCAGTTTGAAGAGATCTGATTCCTCTTGTTGTATCCAGAAACAGCACATACACACACAATGCCCAGATACATGTGTGGGCAAACCCACCCAAACACATATAACAAAGCATGAAAAATAAAATTTATTAATCAGAGAGAATGAATTATGATATATTTATATGCCGTATATATAGATATACATTATATATACATATACATGCATTATATATATATGTGTATATATATATATATACATATATACATATACACATATATACATATATACATATTTACATACACACATACACACACACATGCACTTATACAAAATTACAGATAACTATATCATGAGTGAACTATAAGTACATGGGTTTCAAAATGCCTGTCCACAAAGGGCACATAAAATATATACTATTTATACAACTTTAAAACAGAACTTAAATACAACAGAGAATATTGTCCTAGGAAAACACTTCTCTCATATGTTAATGAAATTACTAAATTCAACATTCTGTTAACTTAGAATTTGTATCCTTGATTTATGATACAATAAAATTTTGGGTCATTAATATAAACTTTATTTCTGTCTGTAAATATTTAAAACATAGTTTCAACAAAATATATATGTTAGAATGTTGATATATGCAGGTGATATTGACAATGGATCTAGAAGTCAAAATTAGGACTCCCAACAGCTAGAGATGTACTTATCCAATGTTGTGAGCTGCCTGATATGGGTGCTCTGAACAGAACTTGGTACCCTAAATTAGCATAATGCATGAGTCACTAATGGGTCTTCTCCGTAGCCCTGCTTTAAAAAGTAAGTTAATTAATTTAACTTTACATTTAACTAATTATTAATTTAGTTTTACATTTTTATTCAGTGCATGTGGGTTGTGCTTATGCAGAAGTCAGAGGAAAATTTGTGATTCCATTCTAGCATATAGATCGTAGTGTCCAGGGATAAAGTGCAGTACTCCAGGATTGGCAGCAAGCACCTTTAATCACTGTGCCTTCCTTCCAACCCTATTTAATATTTAAATTACTAAAGAATATATACCAAAAAATAAACTATTCAAAGTCATATTAATGGTAACTACAGACAAGAGCAGTTCAACTTGGATAAAGCATAGCTCTCATTATTTACATGGTGTCGTGAAAATAATTTTAATTACGAACAAAGCAACAATTATACTTCAGTGGATTTCTAATTTTGCTTTCTGCAGTGGTTTGAATAAGAATGACACCTGTCTCGAAAAAACAAAAAACAAAAAACAAAAAACAAAAAACAAACAAACAAAAAAGAATGACACCTGTGGGCTCATGTATTCCAGTGCTTGGTCATAAGGGAATGGCACTACTTCAGAGAAATTAGAAGATGTGGCCTTGTACTAGTAGGTGAGGCCTTGTAGGAGGAAATATGACCTTGTCGGTGAAAGAATGTCAGATCAGTGCCAGTATCTTATTCTTGCTGGTCCCTGTGAATCCAGTAATAGAATCCTCAGTGACTTCACCAGCACCTGTGTCTGCATGCCACCAGGCTACCCTCCATAACGACAGTGGACTGTAAGCAAATCACTCTTGAATGTTTTTCTTCACAGAGATAGAACACTGAAGAGATCACTTCCTCTGGTATTCTACCTGAAAACTTCTGCATTTCTTTTCCAGCCTTGCTCACAATTGTTAGCAAATGGACTGGACTTTAACCTACTTCTTTAATTTGTCTGAATTATCATATCACTCCTGGATCTTATCACATGGCTCAAATTCATTGCTACTTCAGGAAGATGCCCTTGTGCAAGGTTCCATATTCTCATTTCAATTTAATACATAATTTTATAAGTTTTACCATCTAAAAATTTTTCTTTATAGTCTAAGTGTTTCAGGAAACTAGGTATTATTATTTTATAGATTCATTTACAATGAAAAGGGATTTTTTTCTTGTAAAAGCCTTACATATTTCTGATGAATAGTCAAATTATAAATGCCAGTCTTGGAAGGCAGCAAATGAGAACAATATTGAATGAATATGTGATTAGAGAAATATAAAATTAGCACTTTAATTTATTTGAGCTATAATAAGTAATATGTGGCTGGCTTTTTTCCCATTTTAAATTCAGTGGCTCTTAATAATAAAATGAAATAAAAGCTGTATATTTTTATCTGCCATCAGGGTCTTTCTGTTATAATCTATCAGTGAATCACTAATGCTCTGACCCTGTGTAATGGCTTTCACTACTCTTCCTTTTAAAGCACCAATTGGTGATAATACTCTATCATAGCAGATCATGAAAACCAATTATTAAAGGAAAAGAATTCACCAAGCAAAATGCATAACTGGAAGTACAGGGAAAATAAAGAGGATTTAAAAAAATGTAAATAATTTCATATTTTATTTCTCTAGTGACATCTCTACAGTGAATATAAGTTAAAGTCTTTCTTCTACACCAATGCTAGGTTGTTTGGGTGGTTCAGTCAAAGAAGGAAGGCCTCCAGCTGGCTCACACTAGAACCAGACAATTCTTGGCCCAGACTTTGGAACTTTCCCAGTTCTGAGTTCATTAGTATTATCTTCAATAACCTTGGTTGTTAGATCCTCATAGAAGTTGTCATTTATTTGAATCATTGGTGCATTTACACATCCTGAAGTATTCACCTTCCATAACAGTGAATAGTTTTTCAGGTGTAGTGCATCTACCTTTTGTTCTAAGCATTCTCTGAAGGATCTCCAGTCTCTCAGAATCTCAAGCATGCAAAGATACTAGTATATACATGAAACTGGCTTTTGATTATACATTGTATAAAAAGTTTTTACTTTGCATACTCTCATTAGAGGTAGTTCTAAAACTTCTGCCACCTTGTTCACAGCAGAGAGGAAAAACCTTCTATTCTGCCTTTGTGGTAGATCCAGGACAGGCAGCAGAACTGCTTTATGCCCATCTGGGTAATTTTTTATTACTGCTTCCATTATCTTATACTTTCCTGGTGTAGAATCAAATGGAGTATCTGGGTAATTCTCAGGAGGATTACAATGCACAAATAAGGCTCCTTGCATGTCTTCAGAACATGACTGGCCACAATATTCTCCTATCCTGGCTGCTCAAGGCTGGTTCTGAATGTAAAGAAGATTTTTTATAGTGAAGTAGTGTCTGACTAGATCAATAGACAAGTAAATTTATTACACAATTTCAATTACAGTTTTTATAAACTTTACAAGAGAAGCCATAAACCATTTTCAAAATACATGCTGAAATACTTAAACACCTATATAATTTTTCTTCTAACAAGTTTTGAAGATTGTATTGCTTGTATAATATTAGTCTATTTGAACGAGTTTTTTTTAAAAAGTATTTCTCTAGTTATATTACAAAACAAGTATTTCTGTTATTTTTCAAAAAATATTATTGATTTTGTATTCTAAGTTAAAAGTATCTTATTTAAAATAAGAGTATAATTTTCGAAAAATGCTATTATTCAATTAGATGAATTTTGAGCATAGTTAAATTGTATAGATGCAAATTAATCTTAACATAACTTTATTTCCATTTATGATGTTAATAAACGTGGTACTTTTAAGCAAATACAATGTTAAATAAATTTAGGGTTTAGAACATATAAATATTATTAATATTATCAAGAATCCCATTATGTTATATATTATGTTTATTGTAAGTTTTATTAAGAATTAGCATAAAAACTAACATTCATTGAATAGCCATTTAATGTACTATGCAATTTTAACATAAAGTATATGAGACTAATAGTGGTAATTTAAAAATAGATTGATCATTTATTTTCTGTAATCCTTATTTTAATGAAAGTGAACTAGATAGTCACATCTATCATTTCCAGGGTCATGTTTCTTTAGAAAGTCCTAGAATATTCTTTGACTTTCATATGTAGACAATGAAGTGTTACCTCATCTCTTCCTATTTTTATTGAAATTATTATACCTATAAAATACTGGAGAGTTTAAATATCTCCAATCCTGCATGGATCATAAGCTTTAAAAACATTTTCCATAAACTGTCAATGTTGTACTTGAAAATAATCAGCTTACTACCTAAAAGTGTTACAACACTTTGTCTTCCATGGTCCCCCTCTAAAGGCTTTATAACTTGGGTTGAACACATTTCAAAGGTAAATACTAAGTAATCAACTCCTTTTATTATCCTGGAATATATTCTTGTCATCTGAACATGATTTACTATTTATTTAAAATGTTTCTGGTAGGTTTTCAAGGTTATTTTCACTGGGGGCATTATGATGTGGTTTGTAACTTTTACGAGAGGTATAGTATCATTCTGCTCTTCTTTTCTTTCTTTCTGTGATTTGACTTCCACATCTGGAGTTAGTTTTAGAGTGCAATTTGAAACAGGGAACCAATCATTTGTGTATTGTGGCTTGGTCCACACCTGGATCTTGGGGAAATTCAGGCCCAGTGTCAGGGTCTGGTGACTCCTTATCTGTCAGTACTCAGAGCTAAAGGATGACAAAGGAAGTTTGGGATGCGTGCTAAGGATCTAGGAACCACTAATTGCCAGTGTCCCAAGCATATGGGTAGCAAAACTTGGGTGGGACATTTGTGGTTTACTTGTTGTTGCCAAGAATTGGATGATATGTAGAGGATTAGACTATGTGTTTGGGATCTGTGCTCCAAGCTTTTTATCTAAGCATCTGAATCAGGTAATGTTTAAGCAAATTGTATTAATATCATATATTTTTAATTAGTTTAGTGGTTATGTGACTAAGTTCAAATGATGTTTTTAACAGTGCTGTCCATAAATAAATACTTCAATAACCCTTAGATTGTTAATAAATAGTTCAGTATCTCTACCTTTTTTCTATCCTTCTAGGAGGTAAGTGATCAAAAATATCTATTAAATATAATTAACATAAGCATATACTTTTTAATTAAAGATGATTACTAAATATAATACACAGGTTCATGTATAAGTCCCAGTGACCACAGGACTACATATTAGTGTCACATCCTTTATATAGGAGTATAGACTGAACATAATAATTTGTTTCTAATGAGCAAAATAAAACAAAATAATTGGGTTGTAAAACACTGGGAATTCCACTCCCTTTGGCTGTTACTGAGGCATTCTTACTTGCTCAGCTCTATGAAATGAACTTTCATGTTGTGATGGTTTGTACATGCTCATCTCAGGGAGTGGCACTATTAGAAGTAGGTGTGGTCTTTTTGGATTAGCTGTGTCACTGTGGGTGTAGGCTTTAAGACCCTTATCCTAGAGGCCTGTAAGTCAATATTCTGCAAGCAGACTTCAGATGAAGTTGTAGAACTCTCAGCTCCTCCTAAACCATGACTGCCCAGACACTGCCATGCTCACTTCGTGATGTAATGTACTAAGTCTCTGAAACTGTAAGCAGCTCCAACTAAATGTTGTCCTTATAAGAGTACCTTGGTCATGTTATCTGTTCATAGAAGTGAAAGTCTAAGAAAGACCCATGTTTTACGATGTTCTGTGGCAAGTCTGACACACAGGCAGAAGCAACAAGTCAGGGTGTAATTAGTGAGACAGTCTAACAATTTGTAAAAAGTCAGAGGCTACCATGAAAGGGCTATCAAAAAGAAGAATCTTTATAATTAAAATATTAGATTAACAACAGGCTCTGTTAAGGCCAAAAGTAGAACACTCAGAAATTTGAACTCAGAGCTTTGGTCTTCTTGCTTTGGGACATGACAGCAATTATGAGCTCATGTCACTAAAATTAAGAATAATTTAATGCATGAGAATAAGTAAATAGTTCACTCAGGATTGTCATAGGGGTTATAAATTGGAAAGGGCAGAAATTCATATTTATAAGTATTAAAAATGACCTTTATGTACTTAGTGTGTTTAGAAACAAACAACTCACTTTTAATGTTTTTTCTTTATTTTTGATAATTTCATATAGGAATACAATGAAGGATGATCACATCTACATTTCATTTCCCAGTATTTCCCAATACCCATATGTACTCATCAATTCAACCCCATCTACTTCATACTTTTGTTTGTTTGAAAGCCCAATAAGTTGAATTATTGCCGCTTAAATGCATATGGATGTGCGGCCATTCACTGGGTCAACCCAACTTATGAGGGGACACATTCTGATTTACAGGCT
The DNA here is from genome assembly GCF_978045245.1 of Mus caroli. Classification (NCBI taxonomy): domain Eukaryota; kingdom Metazoa; phylum Chordata; class Mammalia; order Rodentia; family Muridae; genus Mus; species Mus caroli. The sequence continues at coordinate 444,565 of NW_028227307.1, read as the reverse complement.
TCTATTGTATTTTCAGTGTTTTCTTTATTTTTTTTTCTTTTAATGATTTTAGTGTATTTAAGTTTGGGTTTTTAATTTAAGCTTTAATTGACATCAGCCTTGTCCTGGGTGTTCAGGTCGGATGCATGGGATTAATTCGATATATTTATATCTGTTAAGAGATAGAGAGAAAGTAATATTGAAAGAAACAAAGAAATAAAGAAAAAGATTGAAAGAGAGAGAGTGAGAGAGAGTGAGAGAGAGTGAGAGAGAGTGAGAGGAAGGAAGGAAAGAAGGAAGGAAGGAGGAGAGAGTGAGAAATTGATAGATAAAAAAAGAAAAAACAAATAAAGGCAAAACATAAAGAAAAAGAGAGACAGAGAGATAAAGTTAGGAAGGAAGGAGGAAACAGAAAGAAAGAAAGAAAGAAAGAAAGAAAGAAAGAAAGAAAGAAAGAAAGAAAGAAAGAAAGAAAGAAAGAAAATAAGAGAGCGAACGGGAGAAAGGGAATGATTCAGAGATGGAAACATATGGAGAAAGAGAATTTATGAAATATACAAAATTAATTAAAAATAAATAAATAAATGAATGAATAAACGTTTTAGGGATATTTCAGCTTTATGTGTATTCGTTTTAGATTTCTATGGTATTATAAAAGGATTTTTAGAGTTTTAGAAAAGTGATTTAGAGTTTCTTGTTTTTTAGGCTTCTATTTTATTTTTAGTGTTTTCTTTTTTTTTTTTTAATGAACTTTAATGATTTCCCAGGAAGCTGGAGAACAGTAAGAGATACAAAGAAAAACCCAATATAAAAAACTCAAAAAAATTAATAAACAGAAGGAGAGAGAGTCAGAGAGAGAAATAGAGAGTGAGAGATTGAGAGAGACTGAGAGTGAGCAAGAGAGATAGAAAGTTAAAAAGAAAAAAACAAACAAGGAAAGAAAAAGAAAAAAGAAAGAAAGAGAGATAGAGGAAGTAAGGTAGGAAGAAAGGAAGGAAGGAAGAACGGAAGGAAGGAAGGAAGGAAGGAAGGAAGGAAGGAAGGAAGGAAGGAAGGAAGGAAGGAAGGGAGAAAGAATGAAAGGAAGGATGGAAGAGATAGAAAGAAAGAAAGATAGAAAGAAAGAAAGAGAGAGAAAGAAAGAAAGAAAGAAAGAAGAAAGAAAGAAAGAAAGAAAGAAAGAAAGAAAGAAAGAAAGAAAGAAAGAAAGAAAAGAAAGAAAGAGAGAAAGAGAAAAGGAGAATGATTCAGAGATGGAAACATAGGGAGAAAGACAGAATTTATAAAATATAAAAAAATAATTTAAAACAAACAAACATACAAACAAATAAATAAATGAATAAATAAATAGATAAACAAATAAACAAATAAATATTTTAGGCAAATTTCGGCTACACGTGTATTCTTTTTAGATTTCTATGTTATTTTAAAAGGATTTGTAGAGTTTTTAGAAAAGTGATTTAGAGTTTCTTGATTTTCAGGATTCTATTGTATTTTTAGTGTTTTCTTTAAATGATTTTAGTGTACTTAAGTTTTGGTTTTTAATTAAAGCTTTAATTGACATCAGGCTTGTCCTGGGTGATCAGATAGGATGCATGGGATTATTTCGATTTATTTATATCTGTTAATAGATATAGAGAAAATAATACAGATAGAAACAAAGAAATAAAGAAAAAGAATGAAAGAGAGAGAGTGAGAGGAAGGGAGGAAATAAGGAAGGAAGGAAGGATTGAAGGAAAGATGAAGGAAGGAAAGAAAGAATGAAGGAAAGAGGGTAGAGTGAGAAAAATGATAGAAAAAATAAATAAAGACAAAAAATAAAGAAAAAGAGAGACGAAGAGATAAAGTTAGGAAGGAAGTAGGAAACAGAAAGAAAGAAAGAAAGAAAGAAAGAAAGAAAGAAAGAAAGAAAGAAAGAAAGAAAGAAAGAAAGAAAGAAAGAAAGAAAGAAAGAAAGAAAGGAAGGAAGGAAGAAATGGAGAAAGAAAGAAAGAGAAAAAGAGAGAAAGAGAGAAAGAGAGAAAGAGAGAAAGAGAGAAAGAGAGAAAGAGAGAAAGAGAGAAAGAGAAAGACAGGATTTTTTAAA
>NW_028227307.1:390000-437500 GCF_978045245.1 Mus caroli | reverse complement strand
TGTTGCCCTCACAGAAGGGATCCAATGGGCTAGTAACAGGGAAACAAACTCCCTGTCACAATTAAACCTTTTCTATGACAGCATTATTCATTGATTTTTATTTGTAGGTCCTATCCCTCCTGACCCAGTCCAATTTTTCCAAATATATTAAAACCTGAGGATTAGTCTACAGAAAATTTCATTTGCGGAAACACATTGAAGCATTATATGAAGGTGAATATTTGAAAATCTATAGTAGTGTGGGGGAATTATTCTTTCTACCTCATGTACACTTAAAATCTCTAGGTACTTTCTTCCCTGTGAAAGTATGGCAGCCCACTGAGTGACTTTTTTTTGATGCATAATGATATACAAAACTTAATCACTTTACCATATCCTGTCACCCATATCCAGCTCAAAATGCAACATCCACATGAGAGTAGAAACATAAATAAATTTAATAGTGTCTTGAAGCTAAAATTCCCAATTTAATCAAACCATCATTTAGAATCAGCTACTTAATACCAATGTGCTTTAAATGTACAAGTCACTGGGCTTTGTTGTGACTCTTTGCACAGGTCAATATTGACCTTTAACCATCTTCATCCTCCCCACTATCCTCCATTTCTATCTTCTCAGACCCCCCCTGCTGATGCCCTTACTCTTCCAAAATATATCCTTCTATTTAATGTGCCTTATTAAAATTATAATTTGACAATTGTCATTTTGATTTTAGCTTGTCTCACCTAACACAATTTGATGAGAAATACCTCTCTCTCTCTCTCTCTCTCTCTCTCTCTCTCTCTCTCTCTCTCTCTCTCTCTCTCTCTCTCTCATTTTTAAGAAATTCATCCAGTGGGGCTGGCATTTATATTTCCTCCATAGCTTGTCTATTTCACACAGTATAACAATCAACATTGATGATATGGATGTGTAGAGGTGCTTCTTAGATTTTTTTGGAACGTAAAACAACCTGGGAAGATAGTACCTCAGATGAAGACTGCCTCCATCACACTGGCCTGTGGTCACCTCTGTAAGGAATGATCTTTTGTTGGTGGCTGAGCTGGAAGAATCTAACCCAATATGTAGTTAGGGTCATCCCCTATGAAGAGGATGTAATGTGTGGAGGGGACTGAAAAATATTTTTTTAAGCACTTAAGATCAATGTGGCATGAACAATTAAAGTGCCTTCTAATTTGTAAGTAAATTCCATACTTACCTATGTCCAGAATTCTGTCTACCCATATTTCAAAAGTAAAATTACATTATCTATTTCTTCCTGTTTTACCTCATTTAATCTACGAATTTCCTTGTAACCAGAAATGCTGGTAAATTTTAAAGACCTTTAAACTGTGACTGGTAGATATCGGGTTTCTTTTAAGTTTATCTCAAATTTGTAAGCAGACCCAATGTCTATGATTTCCTTGCACTTTACAAAGAATCCATAATTCATGATTGCTATTGGCTTCAATGCAATATATTCAATCCTATTAAATTCCAGCTTTGTTTGAAAAAAATTGTCCTCCTCTAACTGTGGGTTTTCATAAAGTGAATATTGTGCTATCCAGTGTGTTGCCTCAAGAGTCTGGCAACATTTCTGATTCCAAGAACAGCTTAAAAATAACCAAGGGAAAGATTGATACAGGAAAAATAACCACTAAGTATGTTGGTATGCCAGACACCAAAGACTTTCACAGAAGGAAAATAAAAACAAAAAGTAAACAAACAAAAAACCAAAACAAACAAACAAACAAGAAAAGCAAATACACAATAAAAATGGTGCAAGAGTGAATCTACATGGGCAGCATGTGAATCAGGTAATCAGGCCATTTTTATAGGGATTCATTTATTCATTATTTATTCATTATTTATTCATTATTTATTCATTATTTATTCATTTATTCATTTATTCATTTATTCATTTATTCATTTATTCATTTATTCATTTATTCATTTATTCATTTATTCATTTATTCATTTATTCATTTATTCATTCATTCATTCATTTATTCATTTATTCATTCATTCACTCATCCATTCATTCATTTATTCATTTATTCATTTATTCATTTATTCATCTATTCATTTATTCATTTAATTTATTCATTTATTCATTTATTCATTCATTCGTTTATTCGTTTATTCATTTATTCATTTATTCATTTATTCATTTATTCATTTATTCATTTATTCGTTCATTCGTTCATTCGTTCATTCGTTCATACGTTCATTCGTTCATTCGTTCATTCGTTCATTCGTTCATTCATTTATTCATTTATTCATCTATTCATTTATTCATTTATTCATTTATTCATTTATTCATTCATTTAATTTATTCATTTATTCATTTATTCATTTATATTTATTCATTTATTCATTCATTCATTCATTCATTCATTCATTCATTCATTCATTTATTCATTTATTCATTTATTCATTTATTCATTTATTCATTTATTCATGTATTCATTTATTCATTTAATTTATTCATTTATTCATTTATATTTATTCATTCATTCATTCATTTAATTTATTCAATTATTTGCGTATTCGCTTATTGATTTATTCATTTATTTATTCGTTATTTATTCGTTTATTCGTTTATTCATTTATTTATTTATTTATTTATTTATTTATTTATTTATTTAGGATTTCTAGGAGGCCATATGAAATTATAAATTCTAGATGCTCAACGTTTCTGAGTGTAACTCCAGAAGGAACCAGCCTGATAGGGGTTCTATGATGTAAGCTGAGATAGGTGATGTCACAGAGAACTGGTCAGAGTTTGCACATCTATTCCACTTGGAGACACTAGAATTCCTTGAAGTCGTGTTCAGTATCTTCACAGTGGTGAGTGAAAGCCAGGTCAGCTCCTGACCCACAAAGTCGTTCCAGAGGCTTTTGGTACCTGGCCTGTTGCAGAAGACAGAATCTTGAACACTAGGATATTTTTGTGGGGAATGCACCTTTATGGAGTAACTTGGACTCTCATAGCTCCTTAAGGCTATATGTTTTCCCTCCTTCAGTGAGTAACTGCACATTCTAATTTCTCTCATGTTTGGGATCTAGGGGGATGGATGGTCTACATTATTTGATCTTATGAATTTATTAACCTTGCTAACAATATCTCGTTCACAATTCCACTAATATGCCAAAACTTCCATTGTCCATGTGCATTTTAGAAGATATTAGTTCTAAATTGCTGATATGGCAAGGACTTGTTTTCCCAGTAAATGTTTAGATTACATGCTGAAACAGATTTTTGATAGTATTTAGATATTATATTTAGCATTAAAACTTTTCCTTTAAAAACAATGACTATTTACTCGAAAAATTGAAAGATAAAGAATTCACATTGATGGTTTGTTATGTTGCTGCTGAGAATGTTGAAGCCCTTTTTACTACCCTTTCTTTAGTAATCATGCACACACCCTGTTTCTACTCTTAATCAAACAAGCAAACACAATATCAAACTAAATATCCAACAAACCAAACAAGAAAATGCTGTGTTACTAAGATGAGTGCTATCTTTATTCTCAACTTTGCATGCCTCCTCGAATATTATTGGCAAAGGCCAACTCACTTCACTTATCCCTCCTGTAAGCCCCTGGCCAAGATATATTTTAGATGGCTGGGCAAGCCATCTTTTGTAAAAGTTCTCTTAATAATTAGGTATAATTCTATCCTCTTGGGATTGTTTCCCTGTATTTAATTTCTGACATAGAATAGATCCCTGTAAATAGGAGGTAGACTGAGGGAGAAAAATCACTGAATATTTAGAAATAAAACCAAGTAATGCTGAGGCAGAAGGTTTTCAAGTTCAAAGTCACCTTGTTAAAGGGTAGCCTATGTAACTTAATAAGTCTCTGTCTCAAAATAAGGGTAAAAACAGAGCCAGAATAAAGACCAAGGAATAAAACTGGTGATTTCTAATTAGGAAACTATAAGCTTGTCATACTGTGTTGTCATAAGGTAAAGGGGAAATTCCTGGATTAAATAACAATAGAATTCACAAAAGTAAAAGTCGTTTGCAATAGTGATTGTGTTTGACATCATGAGAATGTGTACATTTGGGATATGCAACAAACATAAAAATATATTTTTCAGAAAGTATTCAGAAGAAATTTGTTTCTATTCACTGAAATTAACTAGTTGAATGGACTGTATGAGTACCTCTAACCCAAACACAGCAACACAGAATTCAAGATAAGGTGGCAGTAATAAATGTCTCTTCCCTCTCTGCAGCAAAACGCATGTAAAGGTCAAAAGAATAACCCAATTCAAAACAGCAGTCACTCAGAAATAAATGTTTTCAATGTTTATTTTCCAGAAAAACCTTCAGCAAGTTAGTTTCAAGCCTTTGTCTTTTTATTGTAGGTCCAATGGTTAAAATTGATAGAAAATGTATTGATACTTCAAAAGTTGCTGCAAATAGTGGCAATGTCCAATCAATCAGTAGTTGGGCCATTACATATAAGTTACTGAATGTTTTATTGTTGGACAGAATGGTCCTCAGATAGAGGATTTGTAGTTAGGCTTCAAAACGCTGAATAAATTCTCTGGTAACCATTCCCAGGGAGTGTTGACAAGCTTATTTGCACATTGTAATTAGGTGCAGATCTTGCATCATAAGCCTCATAACTGTAGAGGGAGAAATGATCGCCATCAGGGCCGTGAAAAGCTGGCAGTGTATTCCAGACATTCAGGAAATTGCCATATACTTGAGAAAAATTAACTCCTACAGTACTTCCACCACTTCCAGCTGCCCCACAAAAGTTTCCATTTGCTCCGAAGTTATGTAGATTTGGTCCAAAACTGTTTTGGGTTGCTCCCACCGAATACTGACTTGACCCAAAGGCACTTGGGTTTGCCCCAAGAACATACTGGCTTATCCTGAAAACATGTGGGTTTGTCGCCAAAACATTTTGGTTTGTCCAGATATTGTATGGATTTGCCACAAGAGCATAGCAATTTGTCCTGCAGGTATCTGAGTTGGTACCCAAACTATACTGGCCTGCCCCAAAATCATTTGGACTTGTTCTAGAAGCATATTGGCCTATCCCATAAGCATCTGAGTATGTTCCAAAAGGATACTGGTTTGTCTAGAAAGCATTTTGATTTGCCCACAAAGCATATTGGTTTATCCCGAAAGTATTTAAAAATGCTGCCAAAGCATACTGGCTCACTCCTAAGGAATTTCCGTATGTTCCCAAAGTGTATTGGCTTATACTTAAGGTGTTTGGAAGAGTATACTGGCTTACCAAGAAGGTATTTGGGTTTGCCTCCAGAGCACAATTGCTTACCCATACAGTATTTGAGCTTGACCTCAAAGTATTACTGCTTGCCATGAAAGCAGTTGAATTTGTCACAAAAACATTAGAGTTCGACTGGAAAGCATTGGGGGTATCCCTGAAACCACGGACAGTTGCCAAAGGTACATCCGAGTTTGCTCTAGAAGTATATGAGTCAGCTCTGTGGGCATCTTGGTTGGCTTCGTGAGCATCGGGGTTAGCCATAGTTTGGAAGCTTGGGCTGCTTCCTCCTCTCCAATTGTTTTCTAACTCCACAGCTGGAACTGATTTTTTTGTCCTATCCATAGCTATAGTCTTTCTTTTACTCAACTGTCTAGCTGTATATTCTTTAGGGTATGTCATTTTAACTTCACAACGACTGGAGCCAATGAAATGGTACTTGGTTTATAAGACCTTTCTAATGGGGTTTTCATCCCTGTATTTGATAAAGCCGAAAGCTCTTCTTTCCTGCATGTCTGAACACAGTGGAAGCTCTATAGCCTCTATCTGCCCAAATGTGCCAAAGTAAGCTCTTATTTTTTCTTTAGACATCCATGGGTTCAGCCCACCCACAAAAATCTTTTTATTGGAGAATTGAGATTCCAGGTCTTTAGCCCTTTTAAATTCTATTTTCTTGCCATCAACTTTGTGGTCTTTCACTCGAAGCACCTTCTCTACTGTGGCACTGTCTTTGAAAAGCACGAATCCAAATCCCCTAGACAGACCGGTATTTGGGTCTGTTTTTATAATAAAGTCTATTACTTCACCAAACTTAGACAAGTATTCCAGAAGTACCTGCTTGCTCATTTCTTGGGAAAGTCCCCCGATGAACATCTTACTAGCATCCTGTTCGTTCTTGGTGACATTGATTTTGAACCCTTCCCGAAATTGGTCTCTTTCATTATTATCCTTTCTCACAGCGAGACTGGCAGTATTCATGGTATATAGGCTGGATGGAGGTGATTTGACTGTTGGATAAACCCTGGCCTAAGCACAAATGGTGGGGGCATAGCTGTCCTCAGGGAGTCGGGGAAATTATTGCACAACCGTGACGAAATAGAAACAAGCATTATAACTAGAGACAAGGCAGGAGCTGCCTCTCATCCTAAACTGGGGGGAGGGGGTGGGGAAGGGTGCGGGGGGGGGCAGTGATAGTGTCTGATTTGTCCCTAAAAGGTGTTGATGCTTGCAATGTAAAAAGCAGGCCTGCCTATAGACTTTTTTTTTTTGTGTTCATAACACCCCCAAAAGGAATAGTATGGTAGAAAAGGAAGCCTTTTCGTTGTTGATTCTGTCTTTTCATGTTACATCTCTTTGAATTTTGTTAAAAACAATTTATTTTTCCTGAACATTTCTTTGAATGTTCAAAAAACTCTTCACTTCATACTTTAGATGTGCTTCATATTAATCTTCACTATTTGAAATAAGACTGAAATGGGAAAGTAATACAAAGTTGAGACATCCTACAGGAAAAAAAAATGTCTATGGGTTTGTATATTTTACCAAAGGACTCTAAAGGAGCATTTTAAAATAAAAGCTTCACTGAGATTCATTTATAACATTTACACTTTTATTGTAAAATGCATTTACATCGTAGTGATAATATTTAGGTAATGTGCCATCATCTTCTAAGTTCTGTAAACCATTTAAGCAGTCACTCCTCATTTCTGGATTACCCACTTAATGGTATAATATGTTGGTTTTCTCTTTTATTTCTCATAATACTGTTTTCCATATGCTGTAATATACAATAATATTTTCTTCTTTATCCATTGTGTGAATATAGTAAATTTTGTTTTCATAATTTACAATATCACTTGCCATTTTGGTTTTTTCCTTTATTCCATATATGAAAACATTCACACACACACACACACACACACACACACACACACACACACACACACACACAGAGGACTTTTTTCTGGCAACCATTTTTGTTTGTTTGTTTGTTTGTTTGTTTGTTTCTTTCTTTCTTTCTTTCTTTCTTTCTTTCTTTCTTTCTTTCTTTCTTTTTTTGTGGACAGTTAAATATATACTCCCCATTTTTCTCTTCTATTGAGAAAGCATTTAATATTGAGATTTTTTTTCCCAATATTTAAAACACACAGATCAAATTTTAGAATTTTTTTTTCTTTTCTTTGGGCAATTTCTGTGCTTGTCACTACCCATTAGATATAATGTACTTGTTTGTCTATTATTTCCTCCTTCTAATATTATTCCTATGAAAAGGGAGATTTTATGTGTCTCCATAATTTTTCCCAAAGTTCATGTATAGAACTATCTAGAGGAATATTAATGTTTATGGCATCATTACTATGTTAAGAATCATGGCCAACTATCCCTCTCCAAATTGAAGGATTAAATATTAAGAATAATTTAAATACCAGAAATTAAGCTACATTCTATAAATACCTTCAGGACTCGACAGTTGCAACTTACCACATAATGGTCTTTATGCTTGCCTCCTTGATTCAATGGATGGGACCAGTTCAAAGTTGGAAAATATTGAATATGAAGATATAAAATAAAGCTTCATGGCATGATAGATGCCCCAGTGGAGGAAAGTTGAGAGCAGGGAAGTGGGTGTGGGTGGGTGAGTAGAGGAACACTCTCTTTTGAGCAGGGGGAGAGAGAATGGGATACAGAGTTTCTGAGAGGCGGGAAACCAGGAAAGGAGATAACATTTGAAGTGTAAATAAATAAAATATTCAATAAAAATAAGTAAACATAAAAAATATAGCTTCATAATATGCTGATGAATATGATCAATTTTCTACGGATATTACTTGCCAAGAAACAGGAATTTTTTTTAAATATTCACTATTCCACCATCATTTTTCCCTTTGAATCAAAGTGTTATGACCATCCATAGAAGATGTCACTGGAAGCCAGATAAAACAGTTTTCTATACTTTTCTTAACATGGACAAATTTCACATATGAAAATTCCGCTTGAGAACTCTCCTAGCTGTCAAAGCCACCATTCCTGTAAGAAGAGGCCTTTGTAATTAACAAAATATTTCTATAGGTGGGTTAGTAAAGGTTCTCTAGGGAAAAAGATCTTCTCTTTCTGTTTACATACCGTTACATGAACACACATACACTCATAGGCAAACACATACACACAGCTTCACACACAACCTAATACACACACAGACACACAAGCAAACATACAAACACACGTTCAAGCACACACACACACACACACACACACATACTGGAGTGGGTGGATGAAATGCCAGGGAAGGAATGCACTTGCTAGCAAGGCAAGAGCAAGAAGGCAAGAACAAGAAGCTTTCTTTTTCCATGTCCTTTTGTAGGCTCCAGCAGAGGAGTGTATTCCTGCCTCAAGATCCAGATTAATAGCATGTTTCTTCTTGACTCAATGGTTCAAACCAAGTCCCTCCCTCCCAAGAAATCCCACAGGTTTGTTCTAAATTTCTCGATTGTAGTTCACTCCAGAGGTAGTCAAGTTGACAACCAAGAGTAGCCATCACAATAGGTCTTTAGTATATTTATCTAGGCCCTGTGATGTCTGTAGTTATATCAGTTAAATTTCTCATGAAATGTGGGTGTTTTAAACTGTAAGAATTATCATCTCTTTGAATCAATAGACTATTTCCATACATGGCACCAAGAAAACAATAATGAAAACAGTTTCTTTAAGAATGAATAATATTGTCAATAAAATTTAAGTGTAAGGAAAATAAGTTATTTCACAAGGAAAACTTAATCCTTTAGCAAAAGTTTGCTATATTATACTTTTATTATATTTGGGACCCTGTCTTACTCTAAATTTTTCAGCTTGCTTAACATTGTAGTAGTCCCTTAGATTTTTTTCTTGAGAACCTACAATAATTTTCTATACATCATGTTACCTTACATCTAATAACCATTTCATTCTTACCATCTTTCCCACTATCTGGTAGCAGCTGGTCTAAAAAAAAATGGTGTGAACCCCATATGTATATATTTTTGTATTTTTAGTGACCACTAAAAATTGTTATTATATTTGAGATTGTTATTATATTTGAGAAGATTACGAGACATGGCTTTGTTTGAAGAAGTGTCTTATTGAGTGTAGCCTTTGAAGAGTCAAAAGCCCACACCAAGCTCAGTGTCACTTTCTCTGCCTATGGATGAGAATGTAGTTCTTAACTACTACTCTAACATCTGCCAGCATTCTACCATGCTTCCGGGAACTGATCAATTTTAGGGACATTTTTGAATTCTTGTGTATTTTTTCTTTTCTTTTCTTTTCTTTTCTTTTCTTTTCTTTTCTTTTCTTGTTTTTTTTTTTTTTTTTTTTTTAGAATTTTAGAGTTTTTTTTTTCAGCATTCTATTGCAAATTTTATTTATTTATTTATTCATTTTACTGGTTTTGAAAAAAAAAGAAAGAAAGAGAGAAATGATAGAAAGAAAGAAAGAAAGAAAGAAAGAAAGAAAGAAAGAAAGAAAGAAAGAAAGGAAGGAAGAATGAAAGAAAGGAAGGAAGAAAGAGAGAAAGAGAGAAAGATAGAGTAAAAGAAAGAAAGAATTGAACTTTAGGGCCATTTTTGGCATCTTTGTGTTTTTTTTGTTTTTTTTTTTTTTTTGAATTTTAGGGTTTTGTTTTGTTTTGTTTTATGGTTTGTAGGGTTTTAGAACAGTGCTTTACAGTTTTTTTTTCCTTTCTAAAGTATTTTTAGGGTTTTTTTTTCTTTCTGTTTTTATTAAAGGGTTTTTAATGTATTTCAGGGTATTGGGGTTTCATTTAGGATTCTGGGAATTTATTTCTTTTAATATTTCAACGTTCTTCTTAGTTATTGTTGTTATTGTTGTTCTTGAATATTTATTTATTTTTGATGATATTAATTTTGGCATTTCATAGTTTTAGACTTACCAAGCAATGGTGGCCCATGCCTTTAACCCACCAATTGAGAGAAAGAGGTAGGTGAAATTTTTATTTCAAGGCCAGCCTTGGCTTCAGAGTGAGCTCCAGGACAGTCAGAGATGGAAAGAGAACCAGAGTCTTCAAAACCACAAAAAAAAAAAAAAAGAAAGAAAGAAAGAAAGAAAGAAAGAAAGAAAGAAAGGAGGGAGGGAGGGAGGGAGGGAGGGAGGGAGGGAGGAAGAAAGGAAAGAAAAAATAAAGAGAGAATGGAAAGAATTTTAGGGACCGTTTTGGCTTCTTGTATATATATACATATATATATATATATATGTGTATATATATAATTTGAGTTTTTTTATTTTTGTTTTTTAGGGTTTGTAGGGTTTTTATAAGAGGGTTTTTTGTTTTCAGTCTTCCAGTGTGTTTTTTTTCTCGTTTTTTTTTTTTTGTTTTTGTTTTTTTGTTGTTTGTTTAGTATTTTAGTGTGTTTTAGGCTTTTGGCATTTTATATAGGCTCCAGGGTTTGGGTTTTTTTTTTTGTTTTTTGATTGTTTTGTGTGTGTGTTTTTTTGTTTTGTTTTGTTTTAGTTTTTTGGTTTCTTTTTTAGTATTTTAATGTTTTTGTTTTTGTTTTCATTTTTGTTTTTGTTTTTTGTGTGTATGTGTGTATGTGTGTGTGTGTTCTTGAATATTTATTTAAAATTTTAGGGTTTAATTTTGTGGTTTTATAGTTTTAGGTTTGATAGGCCATGGTGACCCCTGCCCTTAAACCCAGCAATTGGGATGAACAGGTATGTGGTTTTTGAGTTCAAGGCCAGCCTGGACTACAGGGTGAATCCCAGGACAGCCACAGATACAAAGAGAAGCACAATCTTTAAAAACTCAAAAAAGGAAGCCAGGCATGGTGGTGCATGCCTTTAATCCCTGAAAGAAGGAAAGAAAGAAAGAAAGAAAGAAAGAGAGAGAGAGAGAGAGAGAGAGAGAGAGAGAGAGAGAGAGAAAGAAAGAAAGAAAGAAAGGAAGGAAGGAAGGAAGGAAGGAAGGAAGGAAGGAAGGAAGGAAGGAAGGAAGGAAGAAGAAAGAAAGAGAGAAAGAAAGAAAGAGAGAGAGAGAGAGAGAAAGAAAGAAAGAAAGAAAGAAAGAAAGAAAGAAAGAAAAGAAAGAAAAGAAAGAAAAGAAAGAAAGAAAGGAAGGAAGGAAGGAAGGAAGGAAGGAAGGAAGGAAGAAAGAAAGAAGAAAGAAAGAAAGAGAGAGAGAAAGAAAGAAAGAAAGAGAGAGAGAGAGAGAAAGAAAGAAAGAAAGAAAGAAAGAAAGAAAGAAAGAAGAAAGAAAGAAGGAAAGAAAGAAAGAAAGAAAGAAAGAAAGAAAGAAAGAAAGAAAGAAAGAAAGAAAGAAAGAAAGAAAGAGAGAGAGAAATAAAAAAGGAAAGAAAATAAGAAATGAACTTTAGGGCCATTTTTTTTGTTTGTTTGTTTTTAGAATTTTAGGGTTTTTGTTGTTTTCATGGTGTGTAGAGTTTTTATAAGAGACTTTTAGAGTTTTCTTTTTTGTTTTGTTTTGTTTTGTTTTTCGGCTTCCAATGTATTTTTAGGTTTTTTTTTTTTGTTTGTTTGTTTGTTTTTGTTTTTTTGTTTGCTTGTTTGTTTGTTTGTTTTTTAGGATTTTAGTTCGTTTCCCGTATTTGAGGTTTTATTTTTGGGTTCAGGGGGTTTTTTTTGTTTGTTTATGTTTTTTTTTATTTTAATGTTCTTCTTAGTTTTTTCTTTTTGTTGCTATTCTTCTGGAATTTTATTTTTATATGATGGTTTTAATTTTGGTGTTTCAAAGTTTTAGGGTTGCCAGGCAATGTTGGCCCATGCCTTTCACATAGCACTTGTGAAAAAGTGTTAGGGGATTTTTGAGTTCAAGGCCAACATTGTCTACAGAGAGAGATCCAGGACAGCCAGAGATGCACAGAGAACCACAATCTCCAAAACAAAACAAAACAAAACTAAACAAAACAAAAGAACGAAGGAAGGAAGGAAGGAAGGAAGGAAGGAAGGAAGGAAGGAAGGAAGGAAGGAAGGAAAAAAGAAATAAAGGAAGGAAGAAGGAAGGAATAAAATAAAAAAATATAAAGTGTTTTAAGGACATTTTTTACTTCCTTTGCATTTTTTTATTTTTTTTTTATTTTTTTTTATTTTATTTTATTTTTAGAATTTTAGTGTTTTCTGTAATGGTTTGTAGGGTTTTATATATGTTCTGGTTTTTTGTTGTTGTTGTTTTTGTTTTTTGGTTTTTTGTTTGTTTGTTTATTTGTTTGTTTATTTTTTTCCTTTTTTCAGACTTCCAGGGTCCTTTTCCTGTTTTTTCTTTTTTTTTTTAAGTATTATAGTGTGCTTTAGAGTTGTGGGGTTTTATTTAGGTTCAGATTTTTTTAAAATTATTATTATTTTAATGTTTTTCCTAGTTTTTAATTTTTTAATTTATTTGTGTGTGTGTGTGTGTGTGTGTGTATGGGTTCTTGAATATTTATTTTAAAAATTAGGGTTTTAACTTTGGTATTTTATAGTTTTAGGGTTGCCAGGCAATGGTGTTCCATGCCTTCAAACCTAGCAATTGGGATGGTCATACCCAGTCTCCCGAAATTGAAAAAAGAAAAAAGAAACAAAGAGAGAAAGAGAGAGAGAGAGAGAGAGAGAGAGAGAGGGAGGGAGGGAGGGAGGGAGGGAGGGAGGGAGGGAGGGAGGGAGAGAGAGAGAGAGAGAGAGGAAGTAAGTAAGGAAGGAAGAATGAATAAAATAAAGAATGTAAAGAGTTTTAGGGACAATTTTGGCTTCCTTTGCAATTTTTTTCTCTTAATTTTAGCGTTTATATTTTTTAATGGTTTGTAAGGATTTTTATATGTGTTCTATTTATTTTTTCAGACTACCAGTGTCTTTTTCGTGCTTTTTCTAGTTTTTTAAAGAATCATAGTGTGCTTTTTAGAGTTTTAGGGTTTTATTTAGGTCCAAGTGTTTATTTTTTTAATTATTATTTTAATATTGTTCTGAGGATTTTAATTTTTAAATTTATTTGTGTTTGTGTGTTCTTAAATAATCATTTTAAAAATTAGGGTTTTAATTTTGGTGTTTCATAATTTTAGGATTCCCAGGCAAAGATGGCCCATGTCTTTAAACCCACCACTTAGGATGAACAGGTAGGTGATTTCTGAGTTTAAGGCCAGCCAGGTCTACAGAGTGAGTTCCAGGACATCCAGAGACAAAAAGAGAATTACAGTCTAAAAAAAAATTATACTCAAAAAAAAAAAAAAGGCCAGGCTAGGTAGTGTTAGCCTTTAATCCCAAAACAAAAAAACAAACAACAACAACAACCCGAACAAACAAAAAAAGAAACAACAACAACAACAACAAAACCCAAACAAACAGAAAAAAAAAAGAAAATAATTTTAATGACATTTTTAATATTGTGTATTTTTTTTTAATTTTAGGTTTTTTCTTTTCTTTTTCTTTTTTTTGATTTTTAATATTTTATTACATATTTTCCTCAATTACATTTCCAATGCTATCCCAAAAGTCCCCCATAGCGCCCCCCACTTCCCTACCCACCCATTCCCATTCTTTTGGCCCTGGCATTCCCCTATATTGGGGCATATAAAGTTTGCAAGTCCAATGGGCCTCTCTTTCCATTGATGGCCGACTAGGCCATCTTTCGATACATATGCAGCTAGAGACAAGAGCTCCGGGGTTCTGGTTAGTACATCATGTTGTTCCAACGATAGGGTTGCAGATCCCTTTAGCTCCTTGGGTACTTTCTCTAGCTTCTCCATTGGGAGCCCTGTGATACATCCAATAGCTGACTGTGAACATCCACTCCTGTGTTTGCTAGGCCCCGGCATCGTCTCACAAGAGACAGCTATATTTGGGTCCTTTCAGCAAAATCTTGCTAGTGTATGCAAGGTGTCAGCGTTTAGAAGCTGATTATGGAATGGATCCCTGCATATGGCAATCACTAGATGGTAAATCCTTTCATCACAGCTACGAACTTTACCTCTGTAACTCCTTCCCTGGGTGTTTTGTTCCCAATTCTAAGAAGGTGCACAGTGTCCACACTTTGGTCTTCATTCTTCTTGAGTTTCATGCGTTTAGCAAATTGTATCTTATATCTTGGGTATCCTAAGTTTTGGGCTAATATCCACTTATCAGTGAATACATATTGTGTGAGTTCTTTTGTGATTGTGTTACTTCACTCAAGATGATGCCCTCCAGGTCCATCCATTTGGCTAGGAATTTCATAAATTCATTCTTTTTAATAGCTGAGTAGTACTCCATTGTGTTAATGTACCATAATTTCTGTATCCATTCCTCTGTTGAGGGACATCTGGGTTCTTTCCAGCTTCTCGCTATTATAAATAGGGCTGCTATGAACATAGTGGAGCATGTGTCCTTTTTACTGGTTGGGACATCTTCTGGATATATGCCCAGGAGAGGTATTGCTGGATCCTCCGGTAGTACTATGTCAAATTTTCTGAGGAACCGCCAGACTGATTTCCAGAGTGGTTGTACAAGCTTGCAATCCCACCAACAATGGAGGAGGGTTTCTCTTTCTCCACATCCTAGCCAGCATCTGCTGTCACCTGAATTTTTGATCTTAGCCATTCTGACTGGTGTGAGGTGGAATCTCAGGGTTGTTTTGATTTGCATTTCCCTGATGATTAAGGATATTGAACATTTTTTCAGGTGTTTCTCTGCCATTCGGTATTCCTCAGGTGAGAATTCTTTGTTCAGTTCTGAGCCCCATTTTTTAATGTGGTTATTTGACTTTCTGGAGTCCACCTTCTTGAGTTCTTTTTATATATTGGATATTAGTCCCTTATCTGATTTAGGATAGGTGAAGATCCTTTCCCAATCTGTTGGTGGTTTTTTTGTCTTATTGATGGTGTCTTTAGCCTTGCAGAAGCTTTGTAGTTTCATGAGGTCCCACTGGTCAATTCTCGATCTTACAGCACAAGCCATTACTGTTCTATTCAGGAATTTTTCTCCTGTGCCCATATCTTCAAGGCTTTTCCCCACTTTCTCCTCTATAAGTTTCAGTGTCTCTGGTTTTATGTGAAGTTCCTTGATCCACTTAGACTTGACCTTAGTACAAGGAGATAGGAATGGATCGATTCGCATTCTTCTACATGTTAACAACCAGTTGTGCCAGCACCATTTGTTGAAAATGCTTTCTTTCTTCCACTGGATGTTTTTAGCTCCCTTGTGGAAGATCAAGTGACTGTAGGTGTGTGGGTTCATTTCTGGGTCTTCAAAACAAAAGGATATACCTTCTTCTCAGCACCTCATGGCTCCTTCTCCAAAATTGACCACATATTTGGTCACAAAACAGGCCTCAACAGATACAAAAATATTGAAATTGTCCCATGCATCCTATCAGATCACCATGGACTAAAGCTGATCTTCAATAACAAAATAAATAATAGAAAGCCAACCTTCACGTGGAAACTGAACAACACTCTTCTCAATGATACCTTGGTCAAGGAAGGAATAAAGAAAGAAATTAAGGACTTTTTAGAGTTCAATGAAAATGAAGCCACAACATACCCAAACTTATGGGACGCAATGAAAGCATTTCTAAGAGGAAAACTCATAGCTCTGAGTGCCTCCAAAAGGAAACTAGAGAGAGCACACCTTAGCAGCTTGACAACACACCTAAAAGCACTAGAACAAGAGGAAGCAAATTCACCCAAGAGGAGTAGACAGCAGGAAATAATAAAACTCAGGGGTGAAATCAACCAAGTGGAAACAAGAAAAACTATTCAAAAAATCAACCAATCAAGGAGCTGGTTCTTTGAGAAAATCAACAAGATAGATAAACCCTTAGCCAGACTCAATAGAGGGCACAGGGAAAGCATCCTAATTAACTAAATCAGAAATGAAAAAGGAGACATAACAACAGATCCTGAAGACATCCAAAACACCATCAGATCCTTCTACCAAAGGCTATACTCAACAAAACTGGAGAACCTGGATGAAATGGAGAAGTTCCTACACAGATACCAGGTAACAAAGTTGAATCAAGATCAGGTTAATGATCTAAACAGCCCTATATCCCCCAAAGTAATAGAAGCAGTCATTAATAGTCTCCCAACTAAAAAAAAGCCCAGGACCAGATGGGTTTAGTGCAGAGTTCTATCAGACATTCAAAGAAGATCTAATCCCAGTTCTTCACAAACTATTCCACAAAATAGAAACAGAAGGTACTCTACCCAACTCATTCTATGAAGCCACAATTACTCTGATACCTAAACCACAAAAAGACCCAAAAAAGATAGAAAACTTCAGACCAATATCCCTTATGAATATTGATGCAAAAAATCCTCAATAAAGTTCTTGCTAACGGAATCCAAGAACACATTAAAACAATCATCCATCCTGACCAAGTAGGTTTCATCCCAGGGATGCAGGGATGGTTCAATATACGGAATTCCATCAACGTAATCCAGTATATAAACAAACTTAAAGACAAAAACCACATGGTCATCTCGTTAGATGCGGAAAAAGCATTTGACAAGATTTAACACCCATTCATGATAAAAGTCTTGGAAAGATCAGGAATTCAAGGCCCATACCTAAACATGATAAAAGCAATCTACAGCAAACCAGTAGCCAACATCAAAGTAAATGGTGAGAAGCTTGAAGCAATCCCTCTAAAATCAGGGACTAGACAAGGCTGTCCACTTTCTCCATACCTATTCAACATAGTACTTGAAGTCCTAGCCAGAGCAATTCGACAACAAAAGGAGATCAAAGGGATACAAATTGGAAAAGATGAAGTCAAAATATCACTTTTTGCAGATGATATGATAGTATATATAAGTGACCCTAAAAATTCCACCAGAGAACTCCTAAGCCTGATAAACAGCTTTGGTGAAGTAGCTGGATATAAAATTAACTCAAACAAATCAATGGCCTTTCTCTACACAAAGAATAAACAGGCTGAGAAAGAAATTAGGGAAACAACACCCTTCTCAATAGTCACAAATAATATAAAATATCTTGGCGTTACTATAACTAAGGAAGTGAAAGATCTGTATGATAAAAACTTCAAGTCTCTGAAGAAAGAAATTATAGAAGATCTCAGAAGATGGAAAGATCTCCCATGCTCATGGATTGGCAGGATCAACATTGTAAAAATGGCTATCTTGCCAAAAGCAATCTACAGATTCAATGCAATCCCCATCAAAATTCCAAATCAATTCTTCAACGAATTAGAAAGTGCAATCTGCAAATTCATCTGGAATAACAAAAAACCTAGGATAGCAAAAACTCTTCTCAAAGATAAAAGAACCTCTGGTGGAATCACCATGCCGGACCTAAAGCTCTACTACAGAGCAATTGTGATAAAAACTGCATGGTACTGGTATAGTGACAGACAAATAGACCAATGGAATAGAATTCTTTTCTTTTTCTTTTTCTTTTTTTCTTTTTCTTTTTCAGGGATTGTAGTGTTTTTAGTAGCCTGTTTTTAAAATTTGTTTGTTATTTCCTTTCAAACTTCTAGTAGTTTTTGTTTTTTTGTTTTTTGTTTATCTTTCTTACTCGTTTTGAAAAGATGTTAGTGTATTTAAGAGTTTTGGTGTTTCATTTAGTCTTCGGGATTTTATTTTTTATTATTTTAATGTTTTTCTTTATGGTTTCTTTTTTTTTTGTGGTGTGTGTTCTTGAAATTTATTTAAAATTTTGGTGTTTTAATTTTGGATTTCATAGTTTTACAGATGCCAGGTAATTGTGGCCCATGAGTTTAATGCAGCACTTGGGAGGAAGAGGTAGGAAATATTTGAGTTGGAGTACAGCCTGTTCTACAGAGTGCCTTCCAGGAGAACCAGAGATACACAGAGATACCCAGTCTCCCAAAACTCAAAAGAAGAGAGAGAGAGAGAGAGAGAGAGAGAGAGAGAGAGAGAGAGAGAGAGAGAGAGACGGAGAGAGAGAGAGAGAGAGAGAGAGAGAGAGAGAGATAGAGAGAGAGGAAGAAAGATAGATAGAAAGAAAGAAAGGAAGAAGGAAGGAATAAAATAAAGAATGTAAAGAGTTTAAGGGACATGTTTGGCTTTCTTTGCAGTTTTTTTTTTTGTTGTTGTTTGTTTGTTTTTTTAGAAATCCAGTCCTTTTTTTTTTAATTGTTTGTAGGGTTTTATATGTGTGGTTTTTTGTTTGTTTGTTTGATTTTGTTTTTTTCAGACTACCAGTGTCCTCTCTATCTCTCTCTCTCTCTCTCTCTCTCTCTCTCTCTCTCTCTCTCTCTCTCTCTCTCTCTCTCTCTTTCTATCAATCTCTCTGTCTGTCTTTTCTTTTCTCTTTGGAGTTTTGAGAGACTGGGTATCTCTGGTTATCTATGGTTTTCCTGTTTTTTTTTCTAGTTTTTTCAAGAATTCTCTTGTGCTTTAGTGTTGTGGGGTTTTATTAAAGTCCAGTTTTTTTTAATTATTATTATTTTATTGTTCTTGTTAGGTTTTTAATTTTTTAATTTATTTGTGTGTGTGTGTATGTGTTCTTGAATATTTTTTTTAAAATTTTAGGGTTTTAATTTTGGTGTTTCATACTTTTAGGGATACCAGGCAATGGTGGCCCATGCCTTTAAACCCAGCACTTGGGATTAACAGGTAGGTGATTTTTGAGTTCAAGGCCAGCCTGGTCTACAAAGTAAGTTCCAGGGCAGCCAGAGATACAAAGGGAATTACAGTCTTCAAACACACATACACAAAAAAACAAACAAACAAACAAACAAACAAACAAACAAACAAAACAAAAAAACAGGTGTGGTAGCTCTATCCTTTAATCCCAAATGAAAGAAGCAAAATCAGAACCAAAAAAAAAAAAAAAAAAAGAAACCAAATTTAGGGAAATTTGTGGCTTTTTCTGTACCCCCCCCCCCACACACACAGGGATTGTAGGGTTTTAGTAGCCTGTTTTTAAAGTTTATTTATTATTTTGTATTCAGGCTTCATATATATATATATATATATATATATACATACATATATTTCTTTTCTTTCTTTCTTTCCTTCTGGTTTTGAAAGTATTTTAGTGTGTTTGAGCATTTTAGGGTTTTATTTAGTCTTCGAGATTTTATTTTTTAGTATTTTAATATTTTTCTTAGTTTTTTGTGGTGTGTGTTCTTGAATATTTATTTAAAATTTAGGTGTTTTAATTTTTGGTTTTTCATACTCTTAGAGATGCCAGGTAATTGTCACCCATGACTTTAATTCAGCACTTGGGAGGAATAGGTAGGAGATATTTGATTTGGAGCCAGCCTCTTCTACAGAGT
The DNA here is from genome assembly GCF_978045245.1 of Mus caroli. NCBI lineage: Eukaryota > Metazoa > Chordata > Mammalia > Rodentia > Muridae > Mus > Mus caroli. The sequence continues at coordinate 418,048 of NW_028227307.1, read as the reverse complement.
GTCCTCCCGGAGAACCAGAGATAACCAGAGATACCCAGTCTCCCAAAACTCAAAAGAGAAGAGGGGGGAGAGAGATAGAAAGGGAGATGAGAGAGAGAGAGAGAGAGAGAGAGAGAGAGAGAGAGAGAGAGAGAGAGAGAGAGAGAGGAAGAAGGAGAAGAAGAAGAAGAAGAAGAAGAAGAAGAAGAAGAAGAAGAAGAAGAAGAAGAAGAAGAAGAAGAAGAAGAAGAAGAAGAAGAAGAAGAAGAAAGAAGAAAGAAGAAGGAGAAGAAGGTTGAAGGAGAAGGAGAAGAAGGAGAAGGAGAAGGAGAAGGAGAAGGAGAAGGAGAAGGAGAAGGAGAAGGAGAAGGAGAAGGAGAAGGAGAAGGAGAAAAGGAGAAGGAGAAGGAGAAGGAGAAGGAGAAGGAGAAGGAGAAGGAGAAGAAGAAGAAGAAGAAGAAGAAGAAGAAGAAGAAGAAGAAGAAGAAGAAGAAGAAGAAGAAGAAGAAGAAGAAGAAGAAGAAGAAGAAGAAGAAGAAGAAGAAGAAGAAGAAGAAGAAGAAGAGAAGAAGAAGAAGAAAGGGAAGGAAGGAAGGAAGGAAGGAAGGAAGGAAGGAAGGAAGGAAGGAAGGAAGGAAGGAAATAAAGAATGTAAAGAGTTTTAGGAACAATTTTGGTTTTCCTTTGCATTTTGTTTTTTTTTTTTAATTTTAGCTTTTTTTAAAAATAATTTGTAGGGTTTATAAATGTGTTCTCTTTTTATTTTTTAATTTTTATTTTTTCCAGACTACCAGTGTCCTTTAAGTGTGGTTTTATAGTTTATTAAAGAATCATGGAGTGCTTTGAGAGTTTTGGGGTTTTATTCAGGTCCCATTTTTTTTTATTATTTTTATTATAATGCTGTTATTAGGTTTTTAATTTTTAATATATATTTGTGTGTGTGTGTGTCTGTGAATGTTTGTTCTTCAATATTTATTTATAAATTTAGGGTTTTAATTTTGGTGATCAGAGTTTTAGGGTTGCCATGCAATGGTGGCCCATGCCTTTAAACTTATTCTCCCAAATCTCAAAATATAAAAAAGAAACAGAGAGAGAGAGAGATGGGGAGGGAGGGAAGGAGGGATGGAGTGAAGAATCAAGGAAGGAAGAAGGAAAAAGGAAGAAGGAAGAAGGAAGAAGGAAGAAGGAAGAAGGAAGAAGGAAGAAGGAAAGAATAAAATCAAAATGTAGTGTTGTAGGGATAATTTTTGCTTCCTTTGCATTTTTTTTAATAATGTTAGCAGTTTTTTATTTATTTTTTTAAATAGTTTGTAGGGTTTTTATATGTGTGTTCGTTTTTTGTTTGTTTGTTTATTTGTTTGTTTGTTTGTTTTTTCAGACTACCAGTGTCCTTTCCATATTTTATTCTAGATTTTTAAAGCATCATAGTGTGCTTTTAGAATTTTGGGGTTTTATTTAAGTTCAGGTTTATCTTTTTTTAATTATTATTATTATTATTTTAATGTTTTTCTTAGGTTTTAATTTTTAAATTATTTGTGTGTGTGTGTGTGTTCTTGAATATTTATTTAAAAATTTAGTGTTTTAATTTTGGTGTTTCATAGTTTTAGGTTTGCCAGGCAATGGTGGCCCATTCCTTTAATCCCAGCATTTGGGATGAACCGGTAGGTGACTTTTGAGTTCAAGGCCAGCCGAGTCTACAGACTGACTTCCAGGAAAACCAGAGAAACAAAGAGAATTACAGTCTTCAAAAACTCAAAAAAAAAAAAAAAAAAAAAAAAAAGCTAGGTGTGGTAGCATTAATCCCAAAAGAAAGATTCAAAAACAGAAACAAAAAAAAGAGAACAATTTTAGGGACATTTTTGGCTTCTTCTGTATTCCTCATCCCCCCACACACACACACAAACAAACAAGTGATTATAGTGTTTTTAGTAGCATGTTTTAAAGTTTGTTTGTTGGTTGGTTTTCTGGCTTCTAGTATATTTTTTATGTGTTTTTATCCTTTCTTTCTGATTTTGAAAAGATTTTTGTGTGTTTTAGAGTTTGGGTTTTATTTAGTTTTCGGGATTTTATTTTTTAGTATTTTAATGTTTTTCTAAGTTTTTTGTGGTATGTGTGTCCTTGAATATTTCTTTAAAATTTTGGTGTTTTATTTTGTTTTTTCATAGTAAATTTGTTTTAAAATTAGTGTCATATATAGTCTTCATATTTTAACAAAATCTATTTATATGTTGTATATTAATATTTCCCTTCAAAGATACAGTATTAATTTTTTTACAAAATTAAAAATTTTAGGTAAATGTGAAAGTAGCATTCTTATCCTTTGTTTCCAGTAATTTCTCTTGTCTTTCATGTTGTTTTACACAAAAATATACTTTTCAGTTTTGGTCTTATGTCATCAATCATCCTTCTAATCTAATACTTTGTGAAAAAGTGGTTGCTAAATATTACTGATAATACAAAAGTAAAGAGTAGGTTATTTTTTGTTCTTGTTGTTGTTTTCAGGATATTTAGAGATATTTCTCTAAATTTTATGGTACTTAGTAAATTTCAGTGTCTCCTTAAAATTTATTCTTACATAACAAAATTATCAGAATTTTGATTTTTTGCTTGTCTTCCCTTTTTTATCAGAAGTTATCTGAAAAATAGAAATTGATTTCAGCATGTACTGAAAATCTCTTTGCTTTCCATTAGGTATATACCACATTTTTGATGGCCTGTATCTTTCTTTTTTAACGTCTTTTTGAAATTCTTCTTAATATTTTAAAGATAGAAATACTCCTCGTAAATGATGTTGGTCTGTTTTGAGTCTGCAATTTCAACATGACAGACAGTAGCCATGTATGTTGTGCTTTTGAAATAAAACATTAATTTATTATTGTTTTGAAATAAAACATTATAATTGAGATACACTATAAATTAAATTATAGTAGATTCCAGTTTAAGGAAATGCATAGAGCAATGTATAAAAGTACCGGTAAATGTTTTGATTACAAGCTGTGACAGACTTTTGATAGTATTTAAATATTATATTTAGCATTAAAACACTATTTTTAAACAACAATTATTTATTAGAAAAATTTAAATGTATAAAATTCACATTGATGGTTTGTTATGTTGCTGCTGAGTATGTTGAAGCCCTTTATACTACCCTTTTCCTAGTAATCAAGCACATACCCTGTTTCTCCTCTTAAACAAACAAACAAGCAAACACAATATCATACTAAATAGCCAAACAAACAAACAAGAAACTGGTGTGTTACTCTGATGAGTGCTATCTTTATTCTCAACTTCGTATGCCTTCTCAAATAGTATTGGCAAAGGCCAACTCACTTCACCCATCCCTCCTGTAAGCCCCAGGCCAAGATATGTTTTAGATGGCTGGGCAAGCCATCTTTTGTAAAATTTTTTTAATACTTTGCTATATTTCTATGCTCTAGGTATTGTTTCCCTGTATTTAATTTCTGACATAGAATAAATCCCTGTAAATAGAAGGTAGACTGATGGAGAAAAATCACTGAATATTTAGAAATAAAACCAAGTAATGCTGAGGCAGAAGGATTTCAAGTTCAAAGTCACCTTGTTAAAGGGTAGCCTATGTAACTTAATTAATCTCTGTCTCAAAATAAAGGTAAAAAGAGTGCCAGAATAAAGAACAAGGAGTAAAGCTGATGATTTCTAATTAGGAAACTATAAACTTGTCATACTGTGTTGTCATAAGGTAAAGGGGAAATTCCCAGATAAACCAACAATAGATTTCACAAAACTACACGTCGTTTTGCAAAAGTGAATGTGGTTGACATCATGAGAATGTGTACATTTGGGACAAGCAACAAACATATACATATAGTTTTTCAGAAAGTATTCAGAAGCAATTTGTTTCTATTCACTGAAATTAACTAGTTGAATCGACTGTATGAGTAAATTTAACCCAAACACACCGACACAGAATTAAAAAGCAGGTGCAGTAACAAAACTCTCTTTCCTCTCTTCAGCAACGCACAAGTAAAGGTCAAAAAAATAACCCAATTAAAAACAGAAGTCACTCAAAAATAAATGTTTTCAATGTTTATTTTCCTTAAAAACTTTCAGCAAGATAGATTCAAGCCTTTGTCTTTTTATTGTAGCTCCAATATCAAAAGGTGATGGAAAATGTATTAATACTACAAAAGTTGCTGCAAATAGTGGCAATGTCCAATCAATCAGTAGTTGGGCCATTTCATATAAGTTACTGAATTTTTCATTGTTGGACAGCATGGTCCTTCGATAAAGGCTTTGTAGTTAGGCTCCAAAATGCTCAATAAATTCGCTGGTAATCATTACCAAGGAGAGTTGACTGGCTTATTTGCACATTGTAATTAGGTGCAAATCTTAAGTCATAAACCCCATAACTGTAGAGGGAGAAATAATCGCCATTAGAGCCGTGGAAAGCTGGCAGTATATTGCAGACATTCAGGACATTGCCATACACTTGAGAAAAATTATTTCCTCGAGTGATTCCACCAGTTCCAGCTGCCCCAGAAAAGTTTCCATTTGCTCCGAAGTTATGTTGATTTGGTCCAAAATTGTTTTGTGTTGCTCCCACAGAATACTGATTTGATCCGAAGGCATTTGGGTTTGCCCCAAGAACATATTGCCCCAAGAACTGTCCTGAAACCATTTGGGTTTGTTGCGAAAACATAGTAGTTTGTCCAGATATTGTATGGATTTGCTACAAGAGCATAGCAGTTTGTCCTGCAGGAATCTGAATTTTTACACAAACTACACTGGCCTGCCCCAAAAGCATTTGGACTTGTCCCAGAAGCATATTGGCCTATCCCATAAGCATCTGAGTATGTTCCGAAAGGATACTGGTTTGTCCAGAAAGCATTTTGATTTCCACCAAAATACATTGGTTTATCCCGAAAGTATTTGTGTACGCTGCCAAAGCATACTGGCTTACTCCTAAGGAAATTGGATATGTTCCCAAAGTGTATTGGCTTGTTCTTAAGGTGTTTGGAACTGTCCCAAGAGTATACTGGCTTGCCAAGAAAGTATTTGGGTTTGCCTCACAGAGCACAGTGGCTTAACCATACAGTATTTTAGCTTGACCTCAAAGCATTACTGCTTGCCATGAAAGCAGTTGAATTTCTCACAAAAACATTGGAATTCGCCTGGAAAGCATTGGGGGAAATCTCTGAAACCACGGGCATTTGCCAAAGGTATATCCGAGTTTGCTCTAGAAGTATATGAGTCAGCTCTGTGGGCATCTTGTTTGGCTTCGTGAGCATCGGGGTTAGCCATAGTTTGGAAGCTTGGGCTGCCTCCTCCTCTCCAATTGTTTTCTAACTCCACAGCTGGAACTGATTTTCTTGTCCTATCCTTAGCTATAGTCTTTCTTTTATTCAGCTGTCTAGCTGGATTTTCTTTAGGGTATGCCATTTTAACTTCACAACGACTGGAGCCAATGAAATGGTACCTGGTTTCTAAGACCTTTCTAACGGGGTTTTCATCCCTGTATTTGATAAAGCCGAAAGCTCTTCTTTCCTGCGTGTCTGAACACAGTGGAAGCTCTATAGCCTCTATCTGCCCAAATGTGCCAAAGTAAGCTCTTATTTTTTCTTCAGACATCCGCGGGTTCAGCCCACCCACAAAAATCTTTTTATTGGAGAATTGAGATTCCAGGTCTTTAGCCCTTTTAAATTCTATTTTCTTGCCATCAACTTTGTGGTCTTTCACTCGAAGCACCTTCTCTACTGTGGCACTGTCTTTGAAAAGCACGAATCCAAATCCCCTAGACAGACCGGTATTTGGGTCTGTTTTTATAATAAAGTCTATTACCTCACCAAACTTAGACAAGTATTCCAGAAGTACCTGCTTGCTCATTTCTTGGGAAAGTCTCCTGATATACATCTTACTGGCATCCTGTTCGTTCCTGGTGGCATCGATTTTGAACCCTTCCGGAAATTGGTTTCTTATATTATCCTTTTTCACATCGAGGCTGGCAGTGTTCATGGTAGATAGGCTGGATGGAGGTGATTTGACTGTTGGATAAACACTGGCCTAGGCACAAATGGTGGGGGCATAGCTGTCCTCAGGGAGTAGAGGGAAATTATTGCACAACAGTGACGAAATTGTAACAAGCATTATAACTAGAGTCAACGCAGGAGTTGCCTTGTATCCTAAACAGAAGTGGGAGTGGGGAAGCGTGGAGGGGGGTGGGCAGGGGGCAGGGATAGTGTCTGATTTTTCCCTCAAAGGTTTTAATGCTTTCCATGTAAAAAGGAGGCCTGCCCATAGACTTTCTATTTGTGCTCTAGGGCCCCCAAAAGGAATAGTAAAATAGTTATAATAATAGAAAAGGAAGCCTTTTCCTTGTTTCTGTCTTTTCATGTTACATCTCTTTGAATTTTGTTAAAACCAAGTTATTTTCCTGGAAATTTCCTTGAATGTTTTAAAATAAATTCATTTCATACTTTAGATGAATTTCATATTAATCTTCACTGTTTGTAATAGGCCTGAAAGGGGAAAGTGATACAAAGTTGATACATCCTAAAGGTAAAACTAAATGTCTATGGGTTTGTATATTTTACAAAAGGGCTCTAAAGAAAAAATTTAAAATAAGAGCTTCACTGAGTTTCACTTATAACATGAACCATTTTAATGTAAAATGCATTTCCAGGATTATTTCTCATAGTAATAATTATTTAGGTAATGTGTCATCATCTTCTGTGTTTTGTATCCCATTTAAGCAGTTACTCCTCATTTCTGGGTAACCCACTTAATGTTATAATATGTTGGTTTTCTCTTTTATTTCTCATAATACTGTTTTCCAGATGCTGTAATATACAATAGTAGTTTCTTCTTTATCCATTTTGTGATTATAGTATATTTTGTTTTCATAATTTACAATATCACTTGCCAGATTGGATTTATTCCACAGTTCCATATATGCAAAACACACAAAGAAACACACACACACACACACACACACACACACACACACACACACTCACACATACATGTACACACACACACTTAGATGATTTTTTTTTTCTGGCAACCATTTTTGTTTCTTTTTTTTATGAATAGTTAAGTATATATCTCCCATTTTTTGCTTCTATTGAGAAAGCATTTAATATTGGGATTTTTTCCCAATATTTAAAGCACACAGATAAAATTTTAGATTTTTTCTTTTCTTTTGGCAATGTCTGTCCTTGTCACTATCCTTTAAATATAATGAAGTTGATTGTCTATTACTTCCTCGTTTTAATATTATTCCTTTGAAAAGGAAGATTTTAAGTGTCTCCATAATTTTTCCCACAGTTCATGTATAGAATCAATCTAGAGGAATATTTAATGTTTATGGCATCATTGCTATGTTACAAATCATGGCCAACTATTCCTCTCCAAATGGAAGGCTGAAATATTAAGAATAAATTAAAAACCAAAAAGGAAGCTGCATTCCAAAAATCCCTTCAGATCTTCACATTTGCAGCTAAGCACATAATGTTCTTTTTGCTTGTCTCCCTGATCCAATGGATGGAACCAGTTCAAAGCTGGAAAATGTTGGATGTGAAGATATAAAATATAGCTTCATGGTTTGATAGATGCCCCAGTAGTGGAAAGTTGAGAGCAGGGAAGTGAGTGTGGGTGGGTGAGTGGAGGAACACAATCTTTTGAGCAGGGGGAGAAAGGATGGGATACAGAGTTTCTGAAAGGGGGGAAACCAGGAAAGGGGATAACATTTGAAGTGCAGATAAATAAAATATCCAATAAAAATAAGTAAACATAAAAAATGTAGCTTCATAACATGCTGATGAAAGTGATCAATTGCCTATGGATATTATTTGTCAAGAAATAGCTTTCTTTTTTATTTTTATTTTTTTAAAGATTCACTATTCCAAAATGATTTTCCTTTTTGGAATCAAAGTTTTATGACCATCCATAGAAGTTGTCACTGGAAGCCGGGTCAAACTGTATTCTATCACTTTTCTGAACATGGACAAATTTCGGTGTTTCACATACACATATGAAAATTCCGCTTGAGAACTCTCTTAGCTGTCAAGGCCACCATTCCTGTAACAAGCGGCCTTTGTAATTAACAAAAAATATTTTTATAAGTAGGTTAGTAAAGGTTCTCTAGGGAAACAGAACTTATCTTTCTGTTTACATACATATACATGCACACACATGTACACATAGGCACATACATACACACAGCTACACACACAGGTAAACACACACAGAGACACACACACATACGTACATGGATACATGCACACACACAGTGGGGTTGGGGGATGATATGCCAGAGAAGGAATGCACTTGCTACCAAGGCAAGAATAAGAAGGCAAAGAACAAAAAGCTTTCTTTTTCCATGTCCTTTTGTAAGCTCCAGCAGAGGAGTGCATCCCTGCCTCAAGATCTAGATTAATAGCATGTTTCTTCCTGACTCAATGGTCTGGATTAGAATTGGATTCACCAACTTCAACCCAAGTCCCTCCCAGCCAAGAAATCACACAGGTTTGTTCTAAATTTCTCGATTGTAGTTCACTCCAGAGGTAGTCAATTTGACAACTAAGAGTAGCCATCACAATAGGTCTTTACTATAGTTATCTAGGCTCTGTGATGTCTGTAGTTAAATGAGTTAAATTGCACATGAAATGTGGGTGTTTTATTCTCTAAGAATTATTATCTCTTTGAATAAATGTACTATTTCCATACATGGCACAAAGAGAACAATAATGAAAACACTTTCTTTAGGAATGAAAAATATTATCAATAAATTGAAGTGTAAGGAAAATAAGTTATTTCACAAGGTAAAACTTAATCCTTTAGCACAAGTTTACTATATTGTACTTTTATTATATTTGAGATCCTGCCTAACTCTAAACTTTTCAGTTGGCTTAACATTGGAGTAGTCCCTAAGAGTTTTTCTTGAGAACCTACAATAATTTTCTATACATCAATGTTACCTTACATCTGATACCCATTTCATTCTTGCCATCCTTCCCACTATCTGGTAGCAGCTGGTTTAATTTATTAAATGGAGTGAATCACATAGGTATATATATATTTGAATGTTTAGTCACAACGGATTGTTATTACATTTGAGAAGATTAGGAGTCATGGCTTTGTTTGAAGAAGTGTTTTAGTGAGTGTAGCCTTTGAGGAGTCAAAAGCCCATACCAATCTCAGAGTCACCTTTTCTGACTATGGATGAGAATGTAGCTCTTAACTAATACTCAACCATCTGCCTGCATTCTCCCATTCTTAATGCACTGATCATGATGAATTAAGCCTCTGAGACTCTAAAGAAGTCCACAGTTAAATGTTTTATCTTATAATAACTGCCTTGGTCAAGGTATCTCTTGCCAGTAATAGAACAGTGACTAACATAAGGAACTTCTTTATGTAATTGTTTTGTTTTCTAATGTGCTCTTATTTTTGTTTTATTTTTTGTTTTTTTAAAAGGATTTTTAGTTCGTTTCAGGGTTTTGAGGTTTCATTTTAGGCTTCAGGGATTTTTTGTTTGTTTGTTTGTTTTTTTAGTATTTTAATGATCTTAAAGTTGTTGATGTTGTTGTTCTAGAATATTTATTTATAGTTGGGGGTTTAAATTTTGGTATTTCATACTTTTAAGGTTGCCAGGCAATGGTGGTCCACGCCTTTAAACCCAGCACTTGGGATGAAGAGGTAGGTTATTTTTGAGTTCAAGGCCAGCCTGGTCTACAGAGTGAGTTCCAGGACACTCAGAGACCCAGATAAAGAGATACACAGTCTTAAAAACTCCAAAAAAGAAACCAGGTTGGTGTTGGTGGAGCTAGCCTTTAATGCCAAAATAAAGAAAGACACAAAAACAGATACAAAAAAAAAAAAAAAAAAAACAATTTTAGGAACATTTTTGGCTTCTTGTGTATTTTCTTTTTTTAGAATATTAGGGATTTTTTTTTTCAGGGATAGTAGGTTTTTCAGTAGTGTGTTTTTAAAATTTGTTTGTTTGTTTTCAGACTTCTCATTTTTTTTTCTGGTTTTGAAAGAATTTTAGTGTATTTGATCATTTTGGGGTTTTATTTAGTCTTTGGGATTTTATTTTTTAGTATTATAATATTTTTCTTAGTTTTCAGTGTTGTGTGTGTTCTTGAATATTTATTTAAAACTTAGGTGTTTTAATTTTGTTTTCTCATAGTTTTACAGATGCCAGGTAATGGTGGCCCATGACTTTAAATCAGCACTTGGGAGGAAGAGGTAGGAGATATATGAGTTGGAGGCCAGCCTGTTCTACAGTGTGCCTTCCAGGAGGACTAGAGATACACAGATACACCAAGTCTCCCAAAACTCAAAAGAGAAAAAAGAAACAGAGAGAGAGAGAGAGATACAGAGAGAGAGAGAGAGAGAGAGAGAGAGAGAGAGAGAGAGAGAGAGAGAGAGAAAGGAAGCAAGGAAGAAAGAAAGGAAGAAATAAAAAAAGAAAGAAAGGAAGAAACAAACAAACAAACAAAGAAAAAGCAAACAAACAAACAAAAAAAAGAAGGAATGAGGAAGATTTGAACTTTAGGGCAATTTTTGGCTTCTTGTTTTCTTTTAGACTTTTAGTTTTTTTTTGTTTTGTTTTTTATATTTTTGTTTTTTTTTAGGTTTGTAGTGTTTTTAGAAGAGATTTTTAGAGTTTTTGTTTGTTTGTTTTTGACTTCTAATGTATTTTAAGTTTTTTTTTTTTTTTTGGTAGGGATTGTAGAGTTTTTAGTAGAGTGTCTTAGATGTATTTGTTATTTATTATTTTGTTTTCAGACTTCTGGTGTATATTTTATTTCTTTTTTCTTTCTGGTTTTGAAAAGGATTTTAGTGTGATTGAGCGTTTTTGGTTTTATTTAGTCTTTGGGGTTTTATTACTAGTATTTTAATGCTATTTGGAATTCTTGGGTGTGTGTGTTCTTGAATATAAATTTAAAATTTTGGATTTTTTTTATGTGTGGTTTTCATAGTTTCACGATTGCCAAGTCATTGTGGTCCATGTCTTTCACACATACTTGGGCAGAAGAGACAGGAAATATTTGAGTTCGAGGCCAGCCTGTTGTACAGAGTGCTATCCAGGAGAGCCAGACATACATAGAGAAACCAAGTTACCCAAAACTCAAAAGAAAAAAAAAAGAAAGATAGAATGAAAATGAAGGAAGAAAGGAAGGAACGAAGATAGAAAGAATGAAAGAAAGAAAGAAAGAAAGAAAGAAAGAAAAAGGAAAGAAAGAAAGAAAGAAAGAAAGAGAGAGAGAGAGAGAGAGAGAGAGAAAGAAAGAAAGAAAGAAAGAAAGAAAGAAAGAAAGAAAGAAAGAAAGAAAGAAAGATAGAAAGAAAGAAAGAAAGAAAGAAAGATAGAAAGAAAGAAAGAAAGAAAGAAAGAAAGAAAGAAAGAAAGAAAGAAAGAAAGGAAGAAAAAGGAAAGAAAGAAAGAAAGAAAGAAAGAAAGAAAGAAAGAAAGAAAGAAAGAAAGAAAGAAAGAGAAAAATGTAAGAAAGAAAAAAGTAAGAAAAAGGAAAGAAAGAAAGAAAGAAAAGTTTGGACTTTAAGGCCATTTTTGACTTCAAGTTTTCTTTTAGAATTTTAGTTTAGTTTAGTTTTTTTTTTATTGTTTGTAGGGTTTTAGGAAGAGAGCTTTAGAAGTGTTGTTTGTTCATTTTTCTTGCTTCCAAGGTATATTCAGTTTTTTTAAAATGAATTTTAATTTATATCAGAGTTGTGGGCTTTTATTTAGGCTTCAGGGATTTATTTTTATTTTATTTTTTATTTTTTATTTCAATGGTCTTCTTAGGTTTTTGTTTGTTTGTTTGTTTATGTTCATGAATATTTATCTAAATTTGAGGGTTTTAATATTGGTGTTTCATAGTTTTAAGGTTGTCAAGTAAAGATGGCCCATACTTTAACCCAGCACTTTTGAGAAAGAGGTAGGGGATTTATGAGTTTAATGACAGCCTGTCTACAGAATGAGGTGTAGGACAACTATATATTGAATAGATATGGGGAGAGTGCTCATTCTTGTCCCTGATTTCAGTGGGTTAGCTTCAACTAATTTGATATTGGATGTAGATTTGCAGTAAAAAAGTAAAATATTTTTATTATGTTTAGGTATGGACCTTGAATTACTGATCTCTCCAATACTTTTAACATGAAGGGGAGTTGTATTTTGTCAAATGCTTTTTATGCATCTAAGGAGATGATCATGTGACTTTTTCTTTGACTTTGGTTATATGGTGGATTATGTTAATGGATTTTCATATAGTAAACCAACCTTGCATTCCAGGAAAAAACATAGTTAACCATATCATCTGTGGCATCTTCAGGATTATGTGGAGCAATCTGAATATTGTTTCACAACAATGGGTGGGTGCGTGTCTATTACTTTGACAGCCCTTGAATTTTGTGTTCAACCATCCATGTCTGGACACTAAGGTTGGAACCACACTTTTGATGATGAATGTCCTTAAAATGCCACATGCTATTCCAGTCTCTCCTTTTTCTCTGTAGACCTCAACCCTCACTGGAGGATTGTTATATTGATGAGCAGGAGAATGCCCAAAGCCTCTTTGTCCACATTGTGTAAATAAGATATCTCTTTAAGCAAAGTGGCAGACCTGTGTGACCAGAAGCTAAATCCAGAGGTCCTGTGGATAAAGACATAAGTATAGAGACCCCACAAAATGCGAATGGACTGTCTGAAATTCTCTTCACCAGAGGTGGAGTTTGAAGTTCCCAATACCCATAAAGAGTATGTGTGAGAAAAGAATGGACAATGTGGGCATTATTGCAGACCTCATATCCAGACCCTGAATGCTCCCAAAAGAAGTCAGAGATATATGACTGGGGATTACATGGTCAAAGGTGAGGTGCATGAGTCTTGCAAAAGGACCTGGGAAAGAAATCAGACCCCAAAAGGCATGGAGAAAATCGAGGACTTCCAGGGTCAAAGTGGGAATATTTGAAGACTTCCTGGGAAGGGGAGAAGAAATTTGAGACCCCTTTATAAAGGTAAATTAACAAGATTCTTTGAGTAGAGTTGAAAGTTTGCATACATTTTCCTTGACATGAGTTCAGTGTCCTAACCTACTTCATTCAGTGGGGCACATTCCAGGTACTACATGATCTGGTTCTAGCTCCTCATCATAGACCATCTGTCCACTGCAGTAAATGTGCTGCTGGGTCAGTCAAGAAGCTGGATCAAAAAACCTTGATTTAAATTTTGATGAGAAACCTATGCTGGTTCTTCTTACCAAGCATATGTTCGGCTGCTAGGGTTAGGTAAGGATGATGGGGGACATCTCATTTTGGTTTCTGCCTTGAGGCTGTGAGCTTCTATTCTGGGCTGTACTTGTTATGCATGTACTTGCTATGCTTGAGCTTTGCTACTTTAAGTCTAGGTGGTGGTCTGGGGGTCTCTTCAGATGAATTGATACATTTCAGGACCTAAAGTTTTGGTGGAGAACATCTGAGGTCCCTGCCTCAGAGGAGAAAAATTTGAGGTCCTCATTGGCTAGAGAGGCATATTTGAAGATTACTTGGGAAAAATGAGATCTGAGCACCATTGATAAATACAGTAGATTTGGAATCACTTTGGTCACAATAGAAGGATCTGGGGCCCAATTAATATTAAATAGAGATAGTAAATTCACTCACACAGGTCATACTTAGAAGGTCTGAAGGACCCTTTGGATATTGGTGGACAGGATTTCTTTATTACAACAGGCAGTTCTGAGATAATTTGGTATATAAGAATAGTCGGGCTACAATTAGGGAGAGGGGATAGTCTAAATGCCAATTCAGTCAAAAGGATACACATAGTGCTTTAGGTAGGTAGAGGTAAACCCAAGTTCCCTGTGTGCAGAAGAGGAATTGTCTCTGCTCCTCTGGGTGCAGGTGATAAATCTCAGATGCTCTAAAGTAGAAGGATGATATAGGAGCTCCCCAGGATTATATAGAATAGCTTCAGCATCTCTCAGTTGTATACCTGTAGCCCTATTGAGCAGAAGTTGAAGGTTGATTGATATCTTAAGAATTATAGGCATTTTTGGGTTCTTATTCCTTTATTAGCTCCAAACTTGCAATCACAATCTAGGATACAGATCTTCTGAATGTCCATAATAGTCATAGCAGCAGTCTTAGCAGTTTTCTAATAGGTGACAATTCAGTTGTCTCTGGATCAGTGCTTTCCAAAAATATATGTCCTTCTAGATGTTCTTCTGCATGAAGCACAGACCATTTCCCGCTAAGAAATCAGAATAAATATAGTAATCTGATGTGCCTTTGCCATGATAATCTTCTATTTGGGACATCATGCCTGTGTTCTCTGAGATTCCTTCAGTCAGATCATTGCCTCCCAGGCCACAGAAGTTAGAAGCTGTTGGTAGGACTTTCTCTATGAAGGTAGTGAATCTGTGGGATTTCCTTGATTCCACAGGCCAAGTGTGGAGCATTCTTTGTTGAGAATGTTTAAATCTTCCAATGTAATAATTGGGAGGATATGGGCATCCTTGGAGTTAAATAGGACTGTTGTGCCCTTCCACAAAGGGGTAATGTTGTCCTTCTTTAAATAAGAGTTTTGAAGAACCCAGATCATAAGCAGAATTTCTAAGAAAATTGTGTAATGATGAAGTTCTGTTCCTGTCTTAGTCAGGGTTTCTATTCCTGCACAAATATCATGACCAAGAAACAAGTTGGGGAGGAAAGAGTTTATTCAGTTTACACTTCCATACTGCTGTTCATCACCAAGGAAGTTCAGAACTGGAACTCAAGCAGGTCAGAAATCAGGAGCTGATTCAGAGGCCTTGGAGGGATGTTCTTTACTGGCTTGCTTCCTCTGGTTTGCTCAGCCTGCTCTCTTATAGAACCCAGACTACAAGCCCAGAGATGGTCCCACACACAAGGGGACTTTCCCCCTTGGTCAATAATTGAGAAAATGCCTTACAGTTAGTTGGATCTCATGGAGGCATTTCCTCAACTGAAGCTCCTTTCTCTGTGATAACTCCAGCTGTGTCATGTTGTCACAAAACTAGCCAGTACAATTGACCCCTTGTCAATTTGACACACAAACACATCTCTAGTAAGCCTCAACCCTTACATTCTTATTCATCCTCAAGGTCTAAATATCTTTAAATGTCCCTCAGTCTTTACATATTCTTAAAATTTCAATCTCTTTAAAATATCCATCTCTTTTAAAATCCAAAGATTTTTACAATTAAAAGTCTCTTAACTGTGGTCTCCACTAAAATAGTTTCTTCCTTCAAGAGGGAAAATATCAAGGCACAGTCACAATCAAAAGCAAAAATCAATCTCCAACCATCCAATTTCTGGGATTCAACTCACAATCTTCTGGGCCCCTCCAAGGGCTTGGGTCACTTCTTCAACCATGCCCTTTGTAGCACACACATCGTCCTCTAGACTCCAGATGCCTGTATTCCACTGCTGCTGCTGCTCCTGGTGGTCATCTCAGGGTACTGGCATCTCCAAAACACTGCATGACCCCTTCAGTCCTGGGCCGTCAATTGCAACTGAGGCGCATCTTCACCAATGGCTTCCATGGCCTCTCACAGTGCCAAGCCTCAGCTGCTCTGCATGACCGCTTCATGCCTTCAAACCCAGTACCACCTGGGTGACTCTTACACATTACCAAGTCCAGCCACAGCACAAGGTACAAACTTGGCTATCTCTGGAACACAACCTCTGTGTTCTCAAAAAAAAAAAAAAAAAAAAAAAAAAACACTTCCCAGAAGATATCGCCTCAATGATGCTGGTCTCTTCTCAATCACTGCTAATTTCTTAGCTCCAGATAACCAGCATCAATAGTCCTAATAATGCAAAGTTTTTGCTTTAGTTGTTCAGGTATCTTGTTAAACACAGCTGATTCTTTGGCCCCAGCTAAGCAGAACTACAGAATTTCACAATCAAAAACAGCAATGGCCCTGAAAATCTCTTTAATTTTCCCTCTGAAATTTCACAAGCCAGACCTCCATCTTCTACAGTTTTCAAAATTATCTTTCAAGCTCCTACACAATATCAGACAGAGCTACTAACAATGAATGGATCTTCAAGCCCAAAGGTCCAAAGTCCTTACACAGAATTCCTCAAAACATGGTCAGGTTGTCACAGGAATAAACCACTATGCTGGTACCAATATTTAAGTAGGACTGTTGTGCCCTTCCGAAAAAGGATAATGTTGTCATTCATGTGAATAAGAGTTTTGAAGCACCCAGATCATAAGTAAAATTTCTAAGAAAATTGTGTAAAGGTGAAGTTCTGTACCTATTTGTGAGAGTAGTAATATCTCTGTCTTTTGTTTAATAAAAATATAAAGACCATTTTCCATTCGATAAAACATAAATGCCCTTTGAAGCAGAGGAAGATCCAGTACTACTTGATCAGCTTCAAATCTTTTCTTTGTGTAGAATATTCATATTCTATATGGACTTCCTTGTGTAAGTTCAGGCAGCAAATCTTGCATTATTATAACAGTTTTCAATGGATATCTTTACTCTATGAAACTTTTGATCAAATGAGGTAAGTACAAGGTCCCTTTCTTCAGAGAAAGAATGCCTAGCCTAAATGTAGCAGAAAGAAGGTTGGAAATAAACCCAGAGTGTTGGGAATACAGCAGAAACACCAAGTCAATAGGACAAGATCTATTGATACTTTACAATAGAGGGTAGGCCTGAATCTCCCTTGACAAAAGTGGAATTTCAGACCAAAGTAGAAATTAGGAGAAAGTTTTTTTGCCCTGTAGACAGATGTGGAATAGGAAATATTTATGTGTAAATGTGTAGTGTCTGAGACTCCCATAGGCACAGGGAGGGGCACTGGAGCTCTGGTATGACAGGATGACATTTACAGACCTCTTGGACAGAGGGTGTGAATTTGAGGACCACTGGAACAAAAGGAGTCATTCTGATTTTCCTTTCAGATAAGGAGTTAGATGTGAGACACAGTTAAGTGGAATTTTTGTGCCCTCCATCAGATAGAGAATAGGTTGGAATCCTTCCTGGTCAGAGAGTGAAATTATTGAAGACATTTTGGACTGGAAGTGGAGTTTGGGGCCTGGGGCATGTACAGATGATCTCAGACTCTGTCAGTCTTATAAGATATATATTGGACCCTCTTATATGCAGAGGGTGCATTTGATAGATAATGGACAGAAATTGGTGTTCTAAGAATTGATGTTTAGGAGTAGAAGATTAAAGCAGACTTAGAGTCTGTTTAAAGTCCCAAATTTCTTTAAGGATAAAGGAGTGACCTACCTTGAGCAGGGGAGGTGGAACTGCATCACAGCTTAGAATATTCCCATCCTCAGATCCACCATAGTAGGCCTGGCAGCAATTCAAGCATTATTCATCAGTCATGATTATAAGTCTCTAAGTGATCTTAAAGCTTATCATCAATTATTGTGGTGTGTGCATGTAGGATGGTACAAAGGATAGATGACCTAAGTTTTGAGTCTCTTGTTAACACAGATTAGAATTTAGTTAAGTCTCTTTGGTCACACATACATCTTCTTAGAGGTCATCGTTAGAGGGAAATGATCTAAAGATCACCATGTGAGGGTTATATTTGAGGACCATATGTAAGTAGGGAATTCTCTGAGGAACCTTTGATCATGATCCCCTTGGGAAAAATGAAACTTCTGAGATTTCAATACTAAAATCCAGTTATTCTATTGACTTACCTTAGATGGAGAGGGAAGTTTTAGGGTAATATTTGTAAGTGCAAAAAGGCCGGAGAGCCACCTTTCCTAGGGGAAGTTCTGATCATCTTTCATAAAAATGGGATAGTGTGAGAATTCTGGAAAATAGGATAATTTGAGGAGCCAATTTTCATAAGTTCAACTTCTGAGGTCATTCTGCACTACTTGACTTAAAAATGCCTGGCCAAGCTTAAGCAAAAGCAAGATCTGATTCTAGATTCTACAGAGGGAATGACATAAGGCTTATTTTGCTAGGGCCTCTTTAGTCTGAAGGGAAATGACTTTATCCCACTTTAAAAGAAACAGAAATTGTGAGGGTCTTTCTACTAAGTCAGTACTTTAGACCACCTTGGGCAAATGGGGGAAAGTCTGCAGCAGGCTCAGTCATATGAAGGAGGCCTGTCATCTCTTTGGTCATTTGGGCATTTCTGGCCATCCAGGTCAGAAAGGAAACCTTAAGACCTCTAAGAGGAATAGAATTGAGGTCTCTATTGATAGAAGTGGTTTCTCTGAGGAAATCCTTCTCAGAGGTTTTAAATTTTCCTCGAGAAAAAAAGAAAAAAAAGAACATCTGAATGACTTTTTACTTCATAGGTTGAACTGCAGCCATCTATTTCAGAAGATTTAGCATTATACCACTTTGAAATGAAAGCGTGTGCCTAAATTTCCTTTGTACAAAGAAAATAGAATGTACTAATCTTCCTTGGCAAAGTATGTATATTAAATTTCTTTATTGAACCTTTACCAAACCTGCAGTTTACCTTGGACTGGAGGAGACATTTGGACATCATTTATTAGGAAAAAAGTCTGAAGCACACTCCATAATATTGTTGTATTGGTCTACTCACATTAAATGAATGGCTACACTTCCTTTGTACAAACTGATATGATCTGAAGTTCTCTCTGCTTGAATGGGAAGTTCGGATGCCTCCTTAATTAAAGGGAGGAGTGAGTGCCCTTGGGAACAGAGGAGGTTTTGAGGTCCACGTGCTAGAAGAGATGATCAGAGTGTGAAAAATTCTGTAATAGTCTGAGCCCAAATTAAATTGATTACCATAACTAATGAGGTCCCATTGCCTCACCTTCTATCTTTAGTTCTTCACAGTCTAGGGTTTCCACATTTTAACTGAATCTGCAAGTGACACTGTATCAATACCAGAATAAATAAACCATTTAGGTGGGTGTGCCCAGTATGATTATCTCCTACAAGTTATGCTCAACTAGCCAGAATTGAGTCATCTCACACCTTGTCAGGTGACTTTACTCAAGGAAGTGGCATGGGATTATAAGATTTGCTTTCTCTTTTGATTTCTGTTCACTCTAAGCAGAGGGAACAATTCTCCTTAGTCAGATGTGAAATATTCCATGTACCCTTACCCCGAGGGGTATAATAAGAGCTCATTGGGTAAAAGGGGATAACTTTGGAAGGCCTCAGTTATCAGAGGAAGAAAAGTATTAGCGTTTGGGGAAGGAGAAAGATAGTAGACCTATTGGACAGAAGAGGAATATCCATTTACTTTTTGTAGAGCAGGATGTTCCAGACACTCCATTCCTCCATGTCTTCTGATAACTCTAGAAAATATTTTTTAATTGGTCATGTTATTTACATTTCAAGTGTTGTCCACTTTCCTGATTTCCCCTTCACAAACACCATACCGCCATTCACCTCATCCTGCATCTATGAGGGTGCATCCCAATCTACTCTTGGGATCAATCATCCCACCTACTCTTGCCTCATGACACTAGCATCCCCCTATGCTGGGACATTGAGCTTCCACAGGACCAAGGGCCTCCCCACCCACTGATGCCAGATAAGGTAATCCTCTTTTACATATGCAACTGAAGCCATGGGTCCCTCCATGGGTATTCTTTGGTTGGCCATCTAGTCCCTGGGACCTCTGGGGTTGGGGTTGGTTAGTTGATATTATTGTTCATCCTCTGGGGTTGCCATCCTCTTCATCTCCTTCAGTTCTTTCCCTAACTGTTGCATTAGAGTCCCCACGCTCAGTCAATGGTTGGGAGCAACATCCACATCTCTATTGTTCAGGTGCTAGCAGAGACTCTTGGAAGATATCCATGCTAGTCTCCTGTCTGCAAGTACTTCTTGGCATTAGTAGTAGTGTCTGGGTTTGGTGTCTGAAGATAGGAAGGATCCCTAGGTGGGACAGTCTCTGGATGGCCTTTCCTTCAGTCTCTGCTCCACTCTTTGTCCCTACATTCCCTTTAGACAGGAAAAATATTGGGTTAAAAAATTGAGATGGAGCTGGAGAAAATACACAAGGAGATAAAGGAGGCTGTAACCCTATAGGAGGAACAACAATAGGAACTAACCTGTACCCCCACCCCAGAGCTGTGTCTCTAGTTGCATATGTAGCAGAGGATGGCCTAGTCGGCCTTCAATGGGAGGGTAGCCTATTGTATCTTTAAGTAGGGAACACATCCAGGGATTTTGAGCAGACTTGTCAGAAGACACCTCAGATTGCTGTCAAGAGTGCAGTGGAGTCCCCAGAAATAAGAATTTTCTAGAGTTCTCTGAAGATGTGGGTGCCTGGAATGCCTGGACCATCCTCCCCTACAGAAGGTAAACAGGGATATACCCAACAAAGGGGAGATAGAACCTATAGAGACCATATGCAGTGGATAAGCATGACATGTGGTTGAGGGATGGGGCCACCCATACGTCTCAATATTTTTTAATCTAATTTTACTTTATTTAAGGCACTTTTATTAGACATTTTCTTCATTTGCATTTCAAACCCTATCCCCAAAACTCCCTTTACCCTCTGCCTGATCCTCAACCCACCCACTCCTACTTCGTAGCTCTGGCTTTCCCCTGTATTGGGGCATATGATCTTCACAAGACCAAGGACCTCTACTCCTATTGATGGCCGAATAAGCTCTGCTAGCACGTGACCAATAGAGAGGTGGATGCTTGCACCCAACCATCGACTGAGCATGGGGACTCTAATGCAATAATAACATGTGCTTCTTTGACTTTTAAGGTTCTAGACCTACTTTATATAAACTAGTTGGTGTCGAATCAACTCCCTGTATCTGAAGTGCACAAAGTGTTTCTTATTGTATTTATTATTCTGATGATCTGACCTCATGACCTCTCTCCAAAGAAAATGGAAATGGGACATATCTCAATATCCTTTATGTAGAATTGAAAAGTCTAGGACTTTTCTTGTCACTAGGGGAATGTCTCAGGCACTCTTCTTGAGAAGGGATAGGGATACAGTTACTATGTGCACAAAGGGACAGTCCAGAAAACTGTTGAAAAGGAAGGTCCATGGGCTGGAGAGATGGCTCAGCAGTTAAGAGCACTGAGTGTTCTTCCTGGGGTCCTGAGTTCAAGTCCTAGCAACCTCATGGTGGCTCACAACTATCTATAGTGGGATCATTTGCCCTCTTCTGGTGTGTCTGATGACAGTAACAGTGTACTCACATAAAATAAATAAATAAATCTTAAAAAAAAATAAAAAATAAAACAAAAAGGAAGGTCCAACAGTCTCTTGGCTAGATGGTGTAGGTTCTAGATGTAGTTAGGCTGATTGAGAAAGTCTTGTTATTTCTCCTGGCACCATCTTCTGGGAACTAGAAGACACCATCTCATGGAGCCTGCTTTAATTTTTCCTTCTTATTTATATTTGCTAACCCCACCCTGGTGTGTGTGTGTGTGTGTGTGTGTGTGTGTGTGTGTGTGTGTGTGTGTGTGTGTGTGTGTGTGTGTGTGAAAGAGAGAGAGAGAGAGATGGGGGTGTTGGTATCAGTGGCATGGGTGTAATGTATTTTCATGTTTGTAGGTGCATGTATTTTTGGTTGTATGGGCATATATGTACATGTGCATGTAGAGAACAAATGTTAAGAGACCACATGCTGCTTTCTTTTAATAAATCTACACTTTATTTGCTGAAGCAGGGTTTGTCTTGTCTAGCTAGCTAGATTGTTTCTAGAGGTGAGCAGCGACACTCGCTTACCATTGGATACTGGAGATCTGAACTCTTGTCCTCACATTTGTGTGGCAAGTGTAATTTCCCGCCAACCATCTCCCAGCCCCTATTATTAATTTTTAAAATGTTATTAGGAATTGGTTTATTTCCTTTATTTCTTTCTCACAAATCTCTTTATTGGCATAAAGGGAAGCTGCTGATTTTTAAATATTGATTTTTGTATCATACCACTTTTCTGAGTTGTCTGCTGAAGACTTTTAAACACAGGATTATATTTTCTGCAAATAGAGATAATTTTATTTCTTCCTTTTTTATTTGTAACCCTTGTTGGACTTAATTTGGTACAGCAACGTTTAAATATGTGCATAGGTTTGGGAAAAAGTAAACTTATTATAGGGCCTAGCTGTCCTAGTCCTCAATAAATACTCAAAAGACCCATCACATATGTGTGTGTTTGTGTGTGTGTGTGTGTATGTGTGTATGTGTGTATGTATGTATGTATGTATGTATGTATGTATGTATGTATGTATGTATATATATGATGGAATTTTAGTCAACTGCAAAGAAAAAGAAGGAATTAACATAGGTTTTCTATCCAATGTGCACTTGAGATTTAATTTTTGTATGGTTTCATGTATGTGTATGGTTGTGTGGAAGTGGCTCATTAAACTAGAAAATGAAGCATAAGAGGGGAAGATAAATCTTTAGAAAAAAAACAGAATAGCATGATAGAATACATATCATATGAAACAAAGCCCTGTATAACAATTTAGTATTTACTATTTTTTTAATTTAAAATAAATGAACAAACAAACAAACAAATGTTTTAGTGATATTCCGGCTTCATGTGTATTCTTTTTAGATTTCTATGGTATTTTAAAAGGATTTGTAGAGTTTTTTAAAAAGTGATTTAGAGTTTCTTTTTTTTTTCTTTCAGGCTTCTATTGTATTTTTAGTGTTTTTTTTTTTAATGGTTTTAGTGCATTTAAATGCTTGGGTTTTAAGCTTTAATTGACTTCAGCCTTTTCCTGGTTGATCAGATAAAATGCATGGGATTATTTCGAAATATTTATATCTGTTGAGAAATTGAGAGAAACTAATATTAAAAGATACAAAGAAATAAAGAAAAAGAAAAAAAAAGACGAAGAGAGTGTGAGAGAGTGATAGGAAGGAATGTAGGAAGGAAGGAAGGAGGGAAGGAAGGAAAGAAGGAAGGAAGGAAGGATGGAAGAGTGAGAGAAAGAAAGAAAGAAAGAAACAAAGAAAGAAACAAAGAAACAAAGAAAGAAACAAAGAAAGAAACAAAGAAAGAAACAAAGAAACAAAGAAAGAAACAAAGAAAGAAACAAAGAAAGAAACATAGAAAGAAACAAATAGAGAAAAGGAAAAAGAGAAAAAGAGACATAGATAAAAACATAGGTAAAAAGACAGAATTTATAAAATATACAAAATTAATTAAAAATAAATGAACAAAGAAACAAAGAAACGTTTTAGGGATATTTCAGCTTCATGTGCATTCTTTTTAGATTTCTATGGTATTTTAAAAGGATTTGCAGAGTTTTTAGAAAAGTGATTTAGAGTTTCTTTTTTTTCAGGCTTCTATTGTATATTTAGTTTGGTTTTTTTGGTGTTTATTTGTGTTTTTTTTCTTTGTTTTGTTTTGTTTTGTTTTTTGTTTGTTTGTTTGTTTACTTATAGTTCATTGAGGCCTCCACAGGGAGCTTGAAGTCAACCAGAGATATACATAGTTACCCAAACTCCAAAATTCAAGAGAGATAGAGAGAACGAGAGAGAGAGAGAGAGAGAGAGAGAGAGACAGAGACAGAGACAGAGAAAGAGAGAGACAGAGAGAGAGACTGAGAGACAGAGAGAGACAGAAAGAAACAGAAAGAGAAGGAGAGACAGAGAGACAGAAACAGAGACAGTGAGAGAGAAATTTAGAAAGAAATAAAAAAAAAACAAAAAAAAAGAAAGAAGGAAGAAAGAAAACAAACAAACAAACAAACAAACAAAGAGAAAGAAAAAAGAAAAAAGATAAAAAAGAAAGAAAGAAATACTATACGTAAGAAAGTTAGTCTATGGAAATTTTTGGATTTTTTAAAGGTTTTTAAGCGTTTTTAGAAGGGTCTTTTATAGTTTTTTAAAAATTTATTTGTATGAATAGTGTTTTTTAAAAGATTTTGGAGGCTGTTTTTGGATTTACTGTTATATTTTAGTGTTTTACTATGTGTTTGTTAGTGTGTGTGTGTGTGTTCTTAAGCATTTTTAAAAATTTTAAGGATTTATTTTCTACATTAAGAATTTTTGGGTTGCCAGTTTATGGTGTCCCATGCCTTTTATTTAAGAACTTTAGAGGCAGAAGTCTTGAATTTCAGAGTTCATTGTCAGGCAGGTCTAGTGAAAGTTCCAGGACAGCCAGGGATACATAGAAAAACCCTGTCTACAAAAAAATCAAAGAAAAAAAAAAAAGAGATGTTCAGTACTATTTTGGATTCTTGAATATATATATAAATAATATATATATATATATATATATATATATATATATATATATATATATACTTTAAAGAATTTTAGGGTTTTATGGGTATTTTTTAAAGATTTTTAGAATAGCGATTAGAGGATTTTGGCTTTAAGTATTTTAGTATATTTTTAGTGTTTTCTTCTTTGTTTATTATGAATTTTAACCTTTTTTCTTGATTTTCAGTTCTTATTAGGGTTTAGTTCCTTTTTTTAAAGTTTTACTGTTTTATTTGATTGTGTGTGTGTTGTGTGTGTGTGTTTTAAGTATTTTCTTAAAATTTTTAGGTTTATACTTTGGGGGTTTAAAAGTTTTAGTGTTGCCAGGCAGTGATGATCCATGCCTTCAATCCCACATTTGGTAGGCATAGGCAGGTGGATTTCTAATTGAAGGCCAGTCTGGTGTAAAGAGTGATTTCCAGGACCTCCAGGGTATTCACAGGGAATCCCAATCTCCAAAATCCAAGCAAGAAAAAGAGATAGAAAGAAAGGAAGGAAGGAAGGAAGGAAGGAAGGAAGGAAGGAAGGAAGGAAGGAAGAAAGACTGAAAGAAAGAAAGAAAGAAAGAAAGAGAGAGAGAGAGAGAAAGAGAGAAAGAAAGAAAGAAAGAAAGAAAGAAAGAAAGAAAGAAAGAAAGAAAGAAAGAAAGAAAGAAAGAAAGAGAGGAAGACAGGAAGACAGGAAGGGAGAAAGAGACAAAGATAAAAACATTGGGAAAAAGACTGCATTTATAAAATATACAAAATTAATTAAAAATAAATAAATATACAAACAAAAATGTGTTAGGGATATTTCGGCTCCATGTGTATTCTTATTAGATTTCTATGGTATATTAAAAGGATTTGTAGAGTTTATTGAATATTGATTGAGAGTTTCTTGTTTTTCAGGCTTCTAATGTATTTTTAGTGTTTTCTTTCTTTTTAATGATTTTAGAGTATTTAAGTGTTTAAGTTTTAATTTAAGCTTTAATTGACTTAAGTTTTGTCCATGATGATTTAATAGGATGCATGTGATCATTTCGATATATGTATATCTCTTGAGACAGAGGGAGAAAGTAGTACAGAAAGAAACAAAGGAATAAAGAAATAGAATGAGAGAGAGAGAGAGTGAGATAGAGTGAGAGGAAGGAACGATTGAAGGAAGGATGAATGAAGGAATGAAAGAAAGAAGGAGGGAAGAGTGAAAAAATGATAGAAAAATAGAAAAAAAAGAAAAGAAATTAATAAATAGAGGACATAGAGATAAAGTTAAAAATTAAGGAAAGAAAGAAAGAAAGAAAGAAAGAAAGAAAGAAAGAAAGAAAGAAAGAAGGAAATAAAGAGAGAGAGAGAGAAGGAAGGAAGGAAGGAAGGAAGGAAGGAAGGAAGGAAAGAAAGAGAGAGAGAGAGAGAGAAAGGAAGGAAAAAAGAAAGAGACATAGATAAAAACATAGGTAAAAAGAATTTATAAAATATAAAAAATTAAATAAAAATTAATTAAAAATAAAACAAACACATTTTAGTGATATTTAGGCTTCATGTGTATTCTTTTTAGATTTCTATGGCATTTTAAAAGGATTTTTAGAGCTTTTATAAAAGTGATTTAGAGTTTCTTTTTTTTTTCAGGCTTCTATTGTATTTTTAGTGTTTTTTTTTTTTTAATGATTGTAGTGCATTTAAATGTTTGGGTTTTAATTTAAGCTTTAATTGACTTCAGCCTTTTCAGGGGGGATCAGATAAAATGCATGGGATTATATCAAAATATTTATATCTGTTGAGAAATTGAGAGAAAGGAATACACAAAGAAACAAAGAAATAAAGAAAAAGAAAAAAAAAAGACGGAGAGAGTGAAAGACAGTGATAGGAAGGAAAGAAGGATGGAAGGAAAGAAGGAAGGATGAAGGAAGTAGGAAAGAGGGAAGAGAGGAAAGAAGGGAGAGTGAGGAAAAGATAGAAATATAGAAAAAAACAAATAAAGACAAGAAATAAAGAAAAAGGGAGACAGAGAGATAAAGTAAGGAAGAAAGGAGGACAGAGAAAGAAAGAAAGAAAGAAAGAAAGAAAGAAAGAAAGAAAGAAAGAAAGAAAGAAAGAAAGAAAGAAAGAAAGAAAGAAAGAAAGAAACAAACAAACAAACAAACAAACAAACAAACAAACAAACAAACAAAGAAACAAAGAAAGAAAGAAAGAAAGGAAGAAACAAAGAAACAAAGAAAGAAAAAAGAAAGACAGACAGAATTTAAAAAATAAATACGTAATTATTCATAAATAAATAGACCAAAATAAATAAACAATAATAATTAATAAATAATAAATAAATAAATAAATAACTTAGGCATGTTTCGGCTTCTTGTGTATTCTTTTCAGATATCTTGAGTATTTCAAAAATTTTGTAGAGATTTAGTTTAGTGATTTCAGTTTCTTGGTTTTCAGGCTTCTAATTTATTTTTTGTCTTTGTTCTATTCTGTTTTGTTTGTTGTTTTTTAATGATAATATTGTATTTTAGGGTTTTGGTTTTAATTTATGTTTTAACTGACTTCATTTTTTGAAGTATTTTACTGTATTTCTTATGGTTTTGTTGTTGTTGTTGTAATTTTTGTTGTTCTCTTTTTCCAAAAAAATTTAGGGTTTTATATTTGGAGTTTCATTGTTTTGGTTTTGCCAGGCAGTGTTGACCATGCCTTTAATGCCAACTATTGACAGGCAGATATAAATGATTTTTTTTTTTTTTACTTAGAGTTCAGCATGGTCTCTATAGGAAGCTGGAGGACAGTAAGAGATACACAGAAAAATCCAATCTAAAAGAATGAAATAAAAAAAAAAAACGAGGGAGAGAAGGAAAGACAGAGAGAGGAACATACAGAGAGAGAGAGAGAGAGAGAGAGAGAGAGAGAGAGAGAGAGAGAGAGAGAGAGAGAGAGAAAGTTAGAAATAAAAAAAACAAACAAGGAAAGAGTAAGAAAAATGAAAGAGAGGGAGATAGAGAGGAAGGAAGGAAGGAAGGAAGGAAGGAAGGAAGGAAGGAAGGAAGGGAGGGAGGGAGGGAGGGAGGGAGGGAGGGAGGGAGGGAGGGAGGGAGGGAGGAAGAAGGAAGTTAGGACGGAGGAGAGAGAGAGAAAGAAAACAGAATGAAAGACAGACAGACAGACAGACAGACAGACAGACAGACTGAAAGAAAGAAAGAAAGAAAGAAAGAAAGAAAGAAAGAAAGAAAGAAAGAAAGAAAGAAAGAAAGAAAGAAAGAAAGAAGAAAAAGAAAGAAAGGCAGAATTTAAAAAAATAAATACATAATTATTCATAAATAAATGATTGAATGAATGAATGAATGAATGAATGAATGAATGAATGAATGAATATCTTAGGCATATTTCGTTTTCTTGTGTATTCTTTTCAGATTTCTAGAGCATTTTAAAAGTTTTGTAGAGACTTTAGTATAGTGATTTAGAGTTTCTTGGTTTTCGGGCTTCTAATGTATTTTTTTCTTTTTCTATTTTGTTTTGTTTGATTTTTTAAATGATGTTAGTATATTTTTAGGCCGATAGATGTATGTGATTTTTTTTTAATTAGAGTTCAGCATGGTTTCTATAGTAAGCTAAAGGACTTGTTTTTTCTTTGTTACTTTGTTTCTTTCTTTCTTTATTTCTTCCTTTATTCCTTCCTTCCTTCCTTCCTTCCTTTCTTTCGTTTGTCCGTTCCTTCTTTCTTTCTGTCTTTCTTTCTTTCTTTCTTTCTTTCTTTCTTTCTTTCTTTCTTTCTTTCTTTCGTTCTTTCTTTTTCATTCTATCTTCCTTCTTTCCTTCCTTCATTGTTTCTTTGTTTCTTTCTTGTTTTTTCTTCTTTCTTTGTTTTTTTCTTCTTTCTTTCTTTCTTTCTTTCTTTCTTTCTTTCTTTCTTTCTTTCTTTCTTTCTTTCTTTC
>NW_028227307.1:382500-385000 GCF_978045245.1 Mus caroli | reverse complement strand
CTTCTTTCTTTCTTTGTTTCTTCTTTCTTTCTTTGTTTCTTTTTTGTTTCTTTCTTTCTTTCTTCCTGTATGTCTGTCTGTCTTTCTACCTTTCTTCCTTCCTTCCTTCCTTTCTTTATTTCTTTCATTCCCTTTCTCTCTCTCTCTCTTTCTTTCTTCCTTCCTGTTTGTCTGTCTTCCTTCCTTCTTTCCTTCCTTCCTTTGTTTCTTTTTTCTTTGTTTGTTGTTTGTTTCTTTTCTCCTATTTTTCTTTTTCCTTTCTTTCTTGCTTGCTTTCTTTTTTTCTTTCTTTCTCTTTCTTCCTGTCTCTCTGTAAGTCTGTCTTCCTTCCTTCTGTAATTTTTTCCTTCTTCCTTCTTTTCTTTCTTTCTTTCATTCTTTCTTTCTTTCTTTCTTTCTTTCTTTCTTTCTTTCTTTGTTTTTTTGATTGTTTCTTTCTTTCTTCTTTCTTTCTATCTCTCTCTTTCTATCTCTCTTTCTTTCTTTCTTTCTTTCTTTCCTCTATTTTCCTTCCTTCCTTCCTCCCTTCCTTTATTTCTTTTTTCTTTCTTTCTGTCTGTCTTTCTTTCTTTCTTTGTTTCTTTCTGTGTTTCTTTGTTTCTTTCTTTCTTTCTTTCGTTGTTTCTTTTTTGTTTCTTTCTTTCTTTCTTCCTGCCTGTCTATCTGTCTGTCTTTCTACCTTTCTTTCTTCCTTCCTTCCTTTCTTTATTTCTTTCATTCCCTTTCTCTCTCTCTTTCTTTCTTTCTTCCTGTTTGTCTGTCTTCCTTCCTTCTTTCCTTCCTTCCTTTGTTTCTTTTTTCTTTGTTTGTTGTTTGTTTCTTTTTTCCTATCTTTCTTTTTCCTTTCTTTCTTGCTTTCTTTCTTTCTTTTTTTTCTTTCTTTCTCTTTCTTCCTGTCTCTCTGTAAGTCTGTCTTCCTTCCTTCCGTAATTTTTTCCTTCTTCCTTCTTTTCTTTCTTTCTTTCATTCTTTCTTTCTTTCTCTCTTTGTTTTTTTGTTTGTTTGATTGTTTCTTTCTTTCTTCTTTCTTTCTATCTCTCTCTCTCTTTCTCTCTCTCTTTCTTTCTTTCTTTCCTCTATCTTCCTTCCTTCCTTCCTCTCTTCCTTTATTTCTTTTTTCTTTCTGTCTGTCTGTCTTTCTTCTTTTCTTTCTTTCTTTCTTTGTTTCTTTCTCTCTCTCTCTCTTTCTTTCTTTCTTTCCTCTATCTTCCTTCCTTCCTTCCTCCCTTCCTTTATTTCTTTTTTCTTTCTGTCTGTCTGTCTTTCTTCTTTTCTTTCTTTCTTTCTTTGTTTCTTTGTTTCTTTCTTTCTTTGTTTCTTTCTTTCTTTCTTCCTTTCTTTCTTTCTTTCCTTCTTTCTTCCTCTCTCTCTTTCTGTGTCTTTGAATGTCTGTCTTCCTTCCTTCCTTCCTTCTTTCCTTCTTTCTTCATTCATCCTTTCTTTCTTTCTTTTTTTCTATCACTCTGTCTGTCTCTCTGTTTGTCTCCTTCCTTTCTTTCTTTATTTATTTCTTTCATGCTCTCTTTCTTTCTCTCTCTTTCTTTCTTTCTATCTTTCTTTCTTTCTATCTTCCTTTCTTTCCTTCTTCCTGTTTGTCTGTATTCCTTCCTTCTTTCTTTCTTTCCTTCCTTCTTTCCTTTGCTTCTTTTTTCTTTGTTTGTTGTTTGTTTCTTTTCTCCTCACTTTCTTTTTTCTTTCATTCTTGCTTTCTTTCTTTATTTTTTCCTTTCTTTCTTTCTCTTTCTTCCTATCTCTCTGTAAGTCTGTCTTCCTTCCTTCCTTAATTTTTCCTTCTTCCTTCTTTTCTTTCTTTCTTTCATTGTTTCTTTCTTTCTTTCTTTCTTTGTTTTTTTGTTTGTTTGATTGATTCTTTCTTTCTTCTTTCTTTCTATCTCTCTCTCTTTCTATCTCTCTTTCTTTCTTTCTTTCTTTCTTTCTTTCTTTCTTTCTTTCTTCCTTTCTTTCCTCTATCTTCCTTCCTTACTTCCTTCCTCCCTTCCTTTATTTCTTTTTTTTTCTGTCTGTCTGTCTTTCTTCTTTTCTTTCTTTCTTTCTTTCTTTGTTTCTTTCTTTGTTTCTTTCTTTCTTTCGTTCTTTCTTTTTCATTCTATCTTCCTTCCTTCCTTCCGTCTTTGTTTCTTTGTTTCTTTCTTGTTTTTTCTTCTTTCTTTTTTTTTCTTCTTTCTTACCTTCTTTCTTTCTTACTTTCTTTCTTTCTTTCTATCTGTCTGTCTTTCTACCTTTCTTCCTACCTTCTTTCCTTCCTTCCTTCCTTTTCTTTTTTTCTTTCTTTCTTTCATTCTCTCTTTCTTTCTATCTCTTTCTTTCTCTCTTTCTTTCTTTCTTTCTTTTTCTTTCTATCTTCCTCCTTCTTTCTTTCTTTGTTTCTTTCTACTTTCTTTCTTCTTTCTTTCTTTGTTTCTTCTTTCTTTCTTTGTTTCTTTTTTGTTTCTTTCTTTCTTTCTTCCTGTATGTCTGTCTGTCTTTCTACCTTTCTTCC
>NW_028227307.1:375000-377500 GCF_978045245.1 Mus caroli | reverse complement strand
TTCGTTGTTTCTTTCATTGTTTCTTTCTTTCTCTCTTTCTTTCTTTCTTTCTTTCTTTCTTTCTTTCTTTCTTTCTTTCTTTCTTTCTTTCTTTCTTCCTGTCTTTCTATATGTCTGTCTTTCTACCTTTCTTCCTACCTTATTGTTTTCCTTCCTTCCTTTTCTTTTTTTCTTTCTTTCTTTCATTCTCTCTTTCTTTCTATCTTTCTCTTTCTGTCTCTCTTTCTTTCTTTCTTTTTCATTCTATCTTCCTCCTTCCTTCTTTCTTTCTTTGTTTCTTTCTTCTTTCTTTCTTTGTTTCTTTCTTTGTTTTTTTCTTTCTTTCTTCTTGTCTGTCTGTCTGTCTTTCTACCTTTCTTCTTTCCTTCCCTCCTTTCTTTATTTCTTTCATTCCCTCTTTCTTTCTCTTTCTTTCTTTCTTTCTTCCTGTTTGTCTGTCTTCCTTTCTTCCTTCTTTCCTTCTTTCCTTTGTTTCTTTTTTCTTTGTTTGTTGTTTGTTTCTTTTCTCCTATCTTTCTTCTTTCTTTCTTTCTTTCTTTCTTTCTTTCTTTCTTTCTTTCTTTCTTTCTTTCTTTCTTTCTTTCTTTCTCTTTCTTCCTGTCTCTCTGTATGTCTGTCTTCCTTCCTTCCATAATTTTTTTCCTTCTTCCTTCTTTTCTTGTTTCTTTCATTGTCTCTTTCTTTCTTTTTTCTTTCTTTATTCCTGTATTTCTATCTGTCTGTCTTTCACCTTTCTTCCTCCCTTCCTTCCTTCCTTCCTTTTCTTTTTTTCTTTCTTTCTTTCATTCTCTCTTTCTTTCTATCTATCTCTTTCTTTCTCACTTTCTTTCTTTCTTTCTTTTTCATTCTATATTCCTCCTTTCTTCTTTCTTTCTTTGTTTCTTTCTTCTTTCTTTCTTTGTTTCTTTCTTTCTTTCTTCCTGTCTGTCTGTCTG
Source organism: Mus caroli (assembly GCF_978045245.1). NCBI lineage: Eukaryota > Metazoa > Chordata > Mammalia > Rodentia > Muridae > Mus > Mus caroli. Next base: position 376,565 of record NW_028227307.1, on the reverse strand, counting down.
TCTTTCTAACTTTCTGCCTTCCTTCCCTTCTTTCTTTATTTCTTTCATTCCCTCTTTCTTTCTCTCTCTCTTTCTTTCTTTCTTTCTTTCTTTCTTTCTTCCTTTTTGTCTGTCTTCCTTCCTTCCTTTTTTTCTTCCTTCATTCCTTCCTTCCTTCCTTCCTTTGTTTCTTTTTTCTTTGTTTGTTGTTTGTTTCTTTTCTCCTATCTTTCTTTTTTCTTTCTTTCTCTCTTTCTTTCTTTCTTTCTCTCTTTCTTTCTTTCTTTCTTTCTTTTTCTTTCTTCCTGTCTTTCTGTAAGTCTGTCTTCCTTCCTTACGTAATTTTTTCCTTCTTCCTTTTTTTCTTTGTTTCTTTCATTCTTTCTTTCTTTCTTTCCTTCTTTCTTTGTTTTTTGTTTGTTTGTTTTATTGTTTCTTTCATTCTTCTTTCTTTTCTTTCTTTCTATCTCTCTCTTTCTTTCTTTCTTTCTCACTCTTTCTTTCTTTCTTTCTTTCCTTCATCCTGTTTTTCTGTCTTCCTTCCTTCCTTCTTTCCTTCTTTCCTTCCTTCCTTTGTTTCTTTTTTCTTTATTTGCTGTTTGTTTCTTTTCTCCTCTCTTTCTTTTTTCTTTCATTCTTGCTTTCTTTCTTTCTTTTTTCTTTCTTTCTATCTCTTTCTTCCCGTCTCTCTGAAAGTCTGTCTTCCTTCCTTCATTTTTTCCTTCTTCCTTCTTTTCTTTGTTTCTTTGTTTCTTTCTTTCTTTCTTTCTTTCTTTCTTTCTTTCTTTCTTTCTTTATTTATTTATTTCTTTCCTCTAACTTCCTTCCTTCCTCCCTTCCTTTATTTCTTTTTTGTTCCTGTCTGTCTGTCTGTCTGTCTTTCTTTCTTTCTTTTTCTTTCTTTCTTTCTTTTTTCTTTCTTTCCTTCTTTCTTCCTCTCTCATTTTCTGTCTCTTTGAATGTCTGTCTTCCTTCTTTCTTTCCTTCCTTCTTTCCTTCTTTCCTTCATTCCATCCTTTCTTTCTTCCTTTCTTTCTGTCTTTCTTTCTTTCTTTTTTTCTATCACTCTGTCTGTTTCTCTGTTTGTCTCCTTCCTTTCTTTCTTTCTTTCTTTCTTTCTTTCTTTCTGTCTTTCTTTCTTTCTTTCTTTCTTTCTTTCTGTCTCTCTCTATTTTTGTCTGTCTATCTACCTTGCTTGCTTCCTTCATTCCCTCCTTCTTTCTTCCTTTTTTTTTTGTATTTTTTTGGGTGGGTGGTTGTTGTTATTGTTTATCTTCCTGATTTTTTTTAAATAGGGTTATATATTTTGGGTTTGTTTTAGTGTTACCATGAATGGTGCTTCATGCCTTTAATCTCAGCAATTTGTAGGCAAAAGTAGGGGGATTTCTTGAATATTAGGGTTTGGGATTTTATTTAGGCTTCAAGGATTTTTTTTTAATATTTTAATTTTTTAATGTTTCTTTGGGATTTTGTGTGTGTGTGTGTGTGTGTGTGCACATATGTGTGTGTGTTTGTGTTTGTGTGTGTGTGTGAGTGTGTGTCCTTGAATATTTATTTCAAATTTGATGGTTTTAATTTTGGTGGTT
>NW_028227307.1:347500-370000 GCF_978045245.1 Mus caroli | reverse complement strand
TTTTAGGAATGGCAGGAAGGGGAGGCCCTTGCCTTTAATCTCAGTAATTGGGAGTCAGAGGTATTAGGTTTCTGAGTTCCAGGCCAGCTTGGTCTATAGATTGGGTTCCAGTACAGAGAGAGAAACACAGAGAAACCCAATCTCGAAAAAGTCAAAAAAACAAAAATCAAGAAAAACCAACTAACCAAACAAACAAATCAAAAAAAAAAAAATCAATTTTTGAGTCAGTTTTAAGTTCTTGTATATTTTTGATGTTTTTAGAATTTTAGTGTTTTTCTTAAGGGTTTTAAGAAGAGTGTTTTAGAGGTGTTTTCGTTTTCAGTATTTTTGGGTATTGAAGTGTTCTTTTCTGTTTTTCCTTGTTTGGTTTTGTTGTTGTTGTTGTTGTTGTTTGTTTTTGTTTGTTTGTTGTTTTTAAGGATACTCGGGTTTTTTAAATGTTTTAGATTTCTTTTTTTTTTTTTTTAGGCTTTACATTTTCTTTTTTTTTTTTTTCATTGTGTGTTAGTATTTTTGTTTTTTTAGGTTATTTTTTTACGTTTTGTGTGTTTGTGTGTGTGTGTGTGTTTGTGTATTTATGTGTGTTTCGAGACAGAGTTTCTCTATATAGACCTGGCTGTCCTGGAATTCACTCTGTAGGCCAGGCTGGCCTCCAACTCAGAAACCTGCCTGCCTCTGCCTCCCAAGTGCTGGGATCAATGGCGTGTGCTACCAAACCCGGCATTTATGTGTCTTCATATGTATGTGTGTGTGTGTTTGTGCGTGATGTGTGTTTGAGGTTTTTTTTAAAATAAATGTTAAGGTTTTATAATTGGAGTTTACGAGTTTTACGATTCCCAGGAAGTGGTGGACCTTGCCTTAAATCTCAGCAATTGGGAGGTGGAGGTAGTCACTTTTTGAGTTTGAGGCCAGCCTAGTCTACAGAAGGAGATCCAGGACAGACAGGGATACACAGAGAAACAAATCTCCAAAAAATCAAAAAAAAAAAAAAAAGAAAGAAAGAAGGAAAGAAAGAAAGGAGAGAGAGAGAGAGAAAGGAAAGAAGGAAGGAAGGAAGAAAGAAAGAAAGGAAGGAAGTAAGAAAGGTAGGAAGAAAGGTAGGAAGAAAGGAAGAAATTAAGAAAGGAAGAAAGCAAGAAAGGAAGAAAAAAAGAAAGAAAGAAAGAAAGAGAGAGAGAGAGAGAGAGAAAGAAAGAGAGAGAGAGAGAGAGAGAGAGAGAGAGAGAAAGAAAGAAAGAAAGAAAGAAAGAAAGAAAGAAAGAAAGAAAGAAAGAAAGAAAGAAAGAAAGAAAGAAAGAAAGAAAGGTATTAGGAACATTTTGCCTTGTGTATTTTATTTTTTAGTTGACTATAGGTTTTCGAAAGGCTTTGTAGAGTTTTTTGAAGAGTGTTTTAAAGGTTTTGTTTTGTTTTGTTTTGTTTTGTTTTGTTTTGTTTTGTTTTGTTTTGTTTTGGTTTGGTTTGGTTTGGTTTGGTTTGGTTTGGTTTGGTTTGGTTTGGTTTGGTTTGGTTTGGTTTGGTTTGGTTTTGGTTTGGTTTGGTTTGGTTTGGTTTGTTTTATAGGCTCCCTTAATAATTTTTGTGTTTTTTCTTGGTTTTGTTTTTTGTTTGTTTGTCCATTGTTGTTGTTGTTTTTATAAGGGTCTTAGTGTATTTTATGGTTCAGGGGTTTAATTTAGGCTTTATTTTCCTTTTTAGCTTTTTAGTGTATTTCTTAATATTTTTGTTGTTGTTGTTGTTGATCTTGATTTAAAAAAATAGCATTTTATGTTTGAAGTTTAACTGTTTTAGGGTTGCCAGACTGAGGTGGTCCTTGCCTTGAATCCCAGAACTTGGGAGGCAGAGGCAGGTAGATTTTTTTATTTCAAGGTCAGCCTGGTCTACAGATTGATCTCAACAAAAGCCAGGGATATACTGAGAAATCCATTCCTCAAAACCCCTCCCACAAAACAAAGAAAAAAAAGAAGAAAAAGGAAGAAAGAAAGAAAGAAAGAAAGAAAGAAAGAAAGAAAGAAAGAAAGGGAGAGAGAGAGAGAGAGAGAGAGAGAGAGAGAGAGAGAGAGAGAGACTGATAGACAGACAGACAGACAGACAGACAGACAGACAGACAGACAGACAGACAAACAGAGAAACTGTCTATTGTAGAAGAGGATTGGAATGCAAGTGGCCAGTCAGCTGAGCCTTCCTTAGCTAAAATTGCTGGGAGAGGTTTCCTGCCCTTGCTATCCTGTAAGGAAGAACAGAGCCTAGTTACTAATCTCACCCAGCTCAAGGGCAGGGCTGCAAAGCATGAATTACATGAATCTCTTGATTCTTAAGCAAACGGATATATCTCGAGGATATCATCCTGTTTGAGGTAACCCAATCACAAAACAAGTCACTTGATATTCACTCACTGATAAATAGATATTAGCCCAGAAACCTAGAATACCCAAGATACAATTTGCAGAAGAAAGTTTTTAAGAAGAAAGTATAGTGAATTATCCTCTCAGAGCTTTCTGCTTGAGACAGATCTTGGGGCAAGAACTCTGTCCTTCAGATGATCTTTAGAATCCTCCCCTAGTACTCTCTTCCTACCTTCATCTTTTCTGTATTTTCTCAAAATAAAAGACTGTGGATACAGAATATTGATTCTAACCTGGAGATTTACCTTTAAATGAAAGCTGGAGTTTATTTTGTTATACAGGAATGAATGGAGCTGTTATTGAACCTGGAGGCCTTTTTTTGTCTGAAAGTGAGTGGAAAATCATAAGGCTTGTGCAAGATTTCATCTAAGAGGAGAAAAAGTGCAGACTCCCACATAATGGGCTTGGCTGGGCCCAGAGAACACAGTTTTCCTAATCCTATCTTGCTCATTGAACATTCGAACTACTTAACTACCTTTCATGTCGCAAATCCTCATTGGCTCACATATTGTGCAGTTGGTTCTGTTCTTCTTCAATCCAGCATTCTATAGAAATGCTATGCGTAATTCTGATCTTGTGGTACAATTTCTTATATTGTCTATTATCGTAATATTTTATATTATGCTCATTATGCCATTTCCAAAGGCTGAACTGATCTTTAAAGACTTATAAATCTCAGTTGGCTATTCTTCTGCTTTGCTTGCTCTGTAGTCTTATTAAACAATTGCTTATTCAAATCTGAGGCATTTTTTTCTATAAGGTAGTGATTATGAAAATGTGGTCTTTCTTGCTTTCTTACAACAAAGCATTGCTAGTCTTCTCATTCAAAGCTGCCAGCACAAATCTCTGCCCTTTAGCCAAAGAAAGCTCATGGGCTTTAGACACTCTTTTGATATTTTTGTTGTTGTTGTTGTTGTTGTTCCATTTCTGTCATTGTTCACAGAGTCATCTCAAGGATTTAGGATATTTTAGGATCCCTAAAATAATGCTTGTATGCACTAGGTCGTGTTTGGTATTAATATTCTCAGTTCTAATTTATTCGGGTTCTTGGCAATTAAGAAATGTGAGTTTACAACTGAGCCACCGGGATGTTGCAGAAGGAACTCCTCAAGGGTGGCCTTACCTCCACCCTTAATCTTTAGGGTACTCATTTCCAGTTGCTTTCAGTAAAGAGCCTGATGAGCACAGGTCTCTCGGCAGCTGTCCCAGTGTAGGAGGACCTGTCAGTTGCCACACCACATTCACTGACAATAAATATATTATTCCTAAAGAACTTTTAACATCATTCAACATCATGCTTTATATCAAAAGCTTTAGTAGTCTGTGTCCTTTTGTAACACCTTTTTGTCACTTGTTTTGCTATACATTAGTAAGTGACAAAACAGGTTTATTTTTTGAATTCGTACACATACATTTTTTGTACTAAGGCTATATACATCAGTCATAACATTGCTTATTTAATAAAATACTTTAATTCATTTTAATATAATATGAATGTGTTAATACAAATATGACATGTATTCTTTAATGTCATTTTTAGAAATAGTTATTTTATTTTAATATATAATAAATAATCTTATTTAAAAAATAAAAATTGTTTTAATTATGTTCTCATGAATACATTCTATTTGCACATTATTTGAACACTTTTATTAAAGATTAATATATTTACCAAGAAAGCATGAAAAATATGTGAAAATAGAAAATCACTATTATGTTCATAATTTTTTATTTTCAGTATTATTTAGAGAAAAATTATATATTCTTTACTAGATTGAAACCTAATTTTAAAGAATTAGCATTTTAAAAATTTACTAATGTTTTGGTTGTTCTTATTTTTATTACTTTATTTTCTGTGTATTGACCTAGTAGCAAATATTTTATATTAAAATTGTAAGCAATATTTTTTAAAATTCAAATAATTTCAATATTATTGAACAATAATATATTCTCGTGATATATATTTTTTGTGATCCAGAATTAATAAGGATAGCAATATTTTATGGCTATTTACTACCTTAAAATCTGTTCTATACACTAGTATAAAATATGTGTACTCTATTGCAATAATCCCAATATGCATTAAAATACAAAAAAAATAAATAAATAAAAAATAAATTGCTGAAGGGAAAATAATTCCCCCAAATCTTAAAACACAGTAAACTTGTTTAAAAAACTTGAAAAAACACAAAAATACACTAGATATCTGAAAACAAAAAACCCTCGAAAGCACTCTTCTAAAAATCCAGGAAATCAAATGAAGTTAAAGAACTTAGAAGTATCCTTTCTTTATCTTTCTTTCTTTCTTTCTTTCTTTCTTTCTTTCTTTCTTTCTTTCTTTCTTTCTTTCTTTTTCTTCCTTCCTTCCTTCCTTCCTTATTCCTTCCTTCTTTCCTTCCCTCTTTTTTTCCTTTTCCTTCTCTCTCTCTCTCACTCTCTCTCTCTCTCGATGTATGTATCTCTCTCTCTCTGTCTCTCTGTCTCTCTGTCTCTCTGTCTCTCTGTCTCTCTGTCTCTCTGTCTCTCTGTCTCTCTGTCTCTCTCTCTGTCTATCTCTCTGTCTCTCTCTCTGTCTCTCTCTCTGTCTCTCTCTCTGTCTCCCTTTCATTTTCTATATTTTTTAAATTTTAGAAACTGGGTTTATCCCTGGCTCTCTGGGTGATCAATCTCAAGACCAGGCTAGCCTCCAACTAAAAAATCCCCTACCAGTTCACCTTAGGGCTAGCATGTATATGAAAGGGGCAGCCATTGTCTACCAACTCTAAAATTATGCACCACCAAAACAAAAATACCTCAATTTTTAAATAAATATTCAAGAATACACCCACAAAAAAGAACATAAAGAAAGCAATGAAATATTAAAATAAATAAATCCTTGAAGTCTAAATGAAACCTCAAAAGTCCTAAACACACTAAATATTAAAAAAAGAAAAAATATGAAAAATACACTAGAATTCTGAAAACAAATAAACACTCTGAAACATTCTTTAAAAACACTTCAAAATCTTAAATAAAACCCCTAAAAATAAAAAAAAAGTGCACATGAGACCAAAAATGACCCAATAACACAATTATTTTTTCTTCCTTTATTCTTTTTTCTTTCCTTCATTCCTTAGTTCCTTTGTTCCTTCCTTCATCCCTCACCCCTTCCTCCCTCCTTCTCTCTCTCCTCTCTCTCTCTCTTTTTCTTTCTTCCTTCCTTTCCCCTTTTATCTCTCTCTGTCTCTCTCTCTCTGAGTGTCTGTGTGTCTGTGTGTCTATGTGTCTGTGTGTCTGTGTGTCTGTCTGTCTGTCTGTCTGTCTGTCTGTCTGTCTCTCTCTCTCTCTCTCTCTCTCTCCCTCTGTTTCTTTCATTGATTTATTTGTAATTTTTTGGAAAGTGGGTTTCTCTGTGTATCCCTCACTGTCCTGGAAGTTATTCTGTAGACCATGCTAGCTGACAACTAGAATATCCACTACCTGTTTATCCCTGGGGCTAGATTTTATAGGCATGGACCGCTATTTCCATGCTAAAACTATGATCCTTCAAAATTAAAACCATCAAAATTGAAATAAATATTCAAGAACACACACACACAATCCCAAAGAAAACATTAAAACATTAAAATATTAAAAAAAAAATCCTTAAAGCCTAAATAAAACCCAAGTCCTAAAATTCACTAAAATTCTAAAAAACTAGGACAACTACTAAAAATATACTAGAAGTATAAAAAAAAAAAAAACACACACACACACACTCTCCAAAACATTCTTCTAAACACACTTCAAAGCCTTAAAAAAAACAAATACAAAAACAAAATACACCCCCAAAATATTAATTGCAAAAAAAAAGTAAAAGAGGCTAAAAATAACTCTGAAACCCAATTCTTTTTTCTTTTTTGTTTGTCTCTTTCTTGCTTGCTTTCTTTTCCTGCTTGCCTGACTGACTGCCTGCTTCCTTCCTTCCTTCCTTCCTTCCATCTTTCCTTCCTTCCTTCCTTCCTTCCTTCCTTCCTTCCTTCCTTCCTTCCTTCCATCCTTCCTTCCTTCCTTCCTCCCTGCCTCCCGCCCTCCCTCCCTCCTTCCCTTCCTCTCTCTCTCTCTCTTTCTCTCTCTCTCTCTCTTTCTTTTTTGAATTTTGGAGAATGGCTTTCGCTGTCTTTCTTTGGCCATTCTGTGTGTCACTCCATAGACCAAATTAGCCTCCATCTTAAAAATCCCTTACTTGTTCATCCCTATGTCTAGGTTTTATAGGCAATGGCCCTCATTTCCTGGCAACACTAAAACCAATAAACACCAAAATTAAACCTCACAAATTTTAAATAATTATTCAAGAACACACACATGGCCGGGAGTGGTGGCGCACGCCTTTAATCCCAGCACTCCGGAGGCAGAGGCAGGCGGATTTCTGAGTTCGAGGCCAGCCTGGTCTACAAAGTGAGTGCCAGGACAGCCAGGGCTATACAGAGAAACACTGTCTCAAAAAAAAAAAAAAAAAAAAAACCCCAAAAAAAAAGAACACACACATACAGACACACACACAATATCACAATGTGCATTAAAATACAAAAAAATAATAATTAATTAAAAATAAATCTCTGAAGCATAAATAAAACCCTAAAAATTTAAAACACAGTAAAATTGGTTAACTTACTAGAAAAAAAAATACACTAGAAAACTGAAAAAAAAAAAAGAAAACAACTCTCAAAAGCACGCTTCTAAAAATACAGGAATCCAAATGAACTTAAAACTCTCTCCTTTGTTTCTTTGTTTCTTTCTTTCTTTCTTTCTTTCCTTCTTGCTTGCTTGCTTCCTTTCTTCCTTTCTTTTTTCCTTTCTTTCTTTCTTTCATTCTTTCTTTCTTTTCTTCCCTAGTTCCTTACCTTCCTTCCTTCCTTCCTTCCTTCCTTCCTTCCTTCCTTCCTTCCTTCCTATATTCTTTCCTTTATATTTTCTTTCTCTGTCTTCCTTTCTTCCTTCTTTACTTTCCTTTTTTCTTTCTTTCTTTCTTTCTTTCTTTCTTTCTTTCTTTCTTTCTTTCCTTCCTTTCTTTCTTCCTTCAATTCTTCCTTTCTTCCTTTCTTTCTACCTTCCTTCTATCCTTCATTCCATCTTTCCTTCCTTTCCTTCCTTCTTTCTTTCTATCTATCTATCTATCTATCTATCTATCTATCTATCTATCTATCTATCTTTCTTTCTTAATTTATTACTTCCTTCCTTTCTTCCTTTCTTCCTACCTTATTTCTTTCCTTCCTTCTTTCCTTCTTTTTCCTTATATCTATCTATCTATCTATCTATCTATCTATCTATCTATCTATCTATCTATCTATCTATCTTTCTTTCTTTTTTCTTTCTTTTCATCTTTTATCGTTTTATTTCATTTTATTTTATTTCATTTGTTTTTTGTGTTTTTCATGACTGGGTTTCTCTGTGTAGCCCTACCTGTCCTAGAGCTCCCTCATTGGATCAGGCTAGCCTCAAACTCACAAATCTACTACCTCTGCCTCCTAAGTGCTGAGATTGAAGGCAAGGTCCACAATTTCCTAGAAACAGTAAAACAATTAAATACCAAATATAAATCCTTTAAATTAAAACAAACAAACAAACAAACAAAAAAACCAACAAAACAAAAACCTAAGAAATAAAGCAAAAAAAAAATAAAATTAAATTAAGTCTAAATTAAACACCAAAAATCTAAAACTCACTATAATCCTTAAAAACCAAGAAAAAAAAAAAAAAAACAAAACACTTAACCTACACTAGAAATCTGAAAACCAAATATATCTAAAAACCCTACAAACCATTAAAGTAAAAAAAAATATAAAATTATATAGATATATATCAACCCCAAAATGACCCTTAAGCTACTTTTTGGTTTGATTTATTTTGTTTTTGGAAACTGTGTTTCTCTGTATAGCCCTGGCTATACTGGAACTCACTCTGTAGACCAGGCTTGCCTAGAACTTACAAATCTACCTGCCTCTGCTCCCAAGGGCTGGGAATAAAGGCATGAACCACCCTTGACTGGCAAAGCTAATACACTTTAGCTCCAAAATAAAAAGTTATTTTTTTCTTCAAAAATACAATTAATAATAATAAAAAATAAATAAATAAATAAATAAATAAATAAATAAATAAATAAATAAATAAATAAATAAATAAATAAATAAATAAATGAAGTAAAACTCTAAACGAAAACCCCTCAGCCAAAAAACAAACAAAAAACCCGACAACCTAGGAGACAAAAAAAAGCAACAATAAAAAAACCAATAAAATTCTACAATAGTCTTCCAACACCCTATTAACCTTTTAAAAGACCCTAAATTTCTACAAAAAATACACAGAGCCATAAATTTCACTAAATCTGTTTTCTTTCTTTCTTTTTTTCTTTCTTTCTTTCTTTCTTTCTTTCTTTCTTTCTTTCTTTCTTTCTTTCTTTTTCTGTCTGTCTTTCTCTCTCTCTTTCTTTCTTTCTTTCTTTCTTTCTTTCTTTCTTCTTTCCTTCGTTCTTTTTATTTTTCTTTCTTTTTTTTTCTTTTTTTTCAAGTTTTTGGAGACTGAGTTTCTCTGTGTAATTCTGGGTGTCCTCGAACTCACTCTGTAGACCATGCTGCCTTCGACCTTAACACACTACAACACATATACACACAAAAACTCAAAAAAATACTAAAACCCTAAAGAAAACCCTAAAGCCAAAAACAAACAAACATACAAAAACACTCTAAAATCTTTTTTAAAAAGCACTAAACATACACTAAAACACAGAAAACCAAAATAATGTATAAAACAATCTTCAAAAAATCCTGAAAATGCTTTAAAAAAAACCCTAAATTTCTTTTAAAAAAATTACACAGGAAGCCCAAAATATGCATAAAGTAATTTGCTTCCTTCTTTCCTTCTTTCCTTCTTTCCTTCTTTCCTTTCTTCCTTCCTTCCTTCGTTCCTTTCTTTCTTTCTTTCCTACTTTGTTTTTTTTTTTTTTTTTTTTTTTTTTGAGATTTTGGAGACTATGTTTCTCTGTGGATCCCTAGCTATACTGGAACTGCCCTTGTAAACCATGCTGGCCTTGAACTAAGAAATCCAGTACTTCTTCCTCTCAAGTTCTGTGATTTAAGGCATGGGCCACCACTGCCGGGCAAACCTAAAACACTTAAATCCAACAATAAAAGCTTAAAATTAAAAAAATAATAATAATCAAAAACTATAAAATCAAAACAAAAATCCCTAAAAGTAAAAGATAGAACACTAACAAAAATTGAAAAAAAAACCCAAAACCCTAAAACACCCTAAAAAACTTACAAATAAATCATAAAAAACATTAAAAATACACTAAAATACGAAAAAAACAAAAAAAAACCCTCTAAGATACTCTTATTAAAAAAAAACCTACAAAACCCTTGACAAAAAAGACTAAAATTCTAAAAATAACAAAAAACAAACCCGAAAAAATGCAAAAATGTCCATTAATTATTTTTCTCTTTTCTTTCTTTCTTTCTTCTTTTCTTCCTTCCTTCCTTCCTTCCTTCCTTTCTTTCTTTCTTTCATTCTTTCTTTCTTTCATTCTTTCTTTTGTTCTTTCTTTCTTTATTCTATTTGTTTGTTTATCTATCTATCTATCCATCTATCTATTTATTTATTGAACTTTTCAGGACTAGATTTCTCTGTGTATCCCCCAATATAAAAACTTTATTATTTTTTTCAAAATTAAAAACAAAAGGAAAACACTAAATGAAAACTCTAAATCCTAACAAACTAACAAACAAAAAACCCCCCCCCAAAAAAAATAAAACAGAAAACAAAGGTACAAAACAAAACAAAAAAAAAAAACCAAAAAAAAAGAAAGGCCAAAATATCCATTAAGTAATTTTCTCTTTTCTTTCTTTCTTTCCTTCTTTAATTCCTTCTTTCTTTCTTTCTTTCTTTCTTTCTTTCTTTCTTTCTTTCTATTTTTCTGTCTTTCTATCCTTCCTTCCTTCCTTCCTTCTTTCTTTCTTTCTTTCTTTCTTTCTTTCTTTCTTTCTTTCTTTCCTTTTTCTTATTTTTTTTCAGATTTTGGAGACTGGGTTTCTATGTGTATCCCTACCTATATTGGACCTGCCTCTGTAAACCAGGCTGGCCTTGAAGTAAGAAATCCAATACTTCTTCCTCTCAAAGTGCTGGGATTTAAGGCATGGGCCACCACTTCCTGCCTACCCTAAAACTCTTATCTCCAATAAAACCTTAAAATTAAAAAATAATAATATTCTAAAACTCTAAAAAAACAAAACAAAAAACCCTAAAAGTAAAAGATAGAACCCTAAAATAAAAAAAATGAAAAACCCAAATCACTGAAACCCCCTAAAACACTTTTAAAAAAATAAAAAAAAAAACACTAATAATACACTAAAATACTCAAAAAAAAAAAAACAACCCTATAAGATACGGTTATAAAATACCCTACAAAACCCTTTACAAAATAAAAAAAACAAACAAACAAACAAACAAAAAAAAACAAAACTGAAATTCTAAAAAATAAGAAAAAAAAGAAAAGAAAAAAAAACAAAAAACAAAAAACAGAAAGGACAAAATGTCCTTTAAGTAATTTTTTTCTTTTCTTTCTTCATTTCTTTCTTCATTTCTTTCTTCATTCTTTTCTTTCTTTCTTTCTTTCTTTCTTTCTTTCTTTCTTTCTTTCGTTTGTTCGTTCTTTCTTTCATTTCTCATTTTATTTCATTTTATTTTATTTCATTTGTTTTTTGAGTTTTTCTAGAATGGGTTTCTCTCTGTATCCCTACCTTTCCTGGAGCTCCCTCTTTATTTCAGGCTGGCCTCAAACTCAGAAATCTGCTTGCTTCTGCCTCCCATGTGCTGGAATTAAAGGCAAGGGCCATCACTGTCTGGCAACCCTAAGTCATGGTCCACAATTTCCTAGCAAAAGTAAAACAATTAAATACCAAATATAAAACCTCAAATTTAAAAACAAACAAACAAAAAACAACAAAACAAAAACCTGAGAAATAAAGCAAAATATTAAAAAAAAATAAAATAAAATTAAGCCTAAATAAAACACCAAAACCCTAAAACTCACTATAATCCTTAAAAAACAAGAAAAAAAAAAAACCAACAACAACAACAAAACACTTAACCTACACTAGAAGTCTGAAAACTAAAGAAATCTAAAACTTCTTCTAAAAACCTACAAAACCCTTAAAAAAAAAACATATATATATATATATATATATATATATATATATATATATATATATATCAACCCTAAAATGACCCTTAAGCTATTTTTTTTTGCTTTAATTTATTTTGTTTTTGGAAACTGTTTCTCTGTATTGCCCTGTCTATACTGGAACTCACTCTTTAGACCAGCTGGCCTAGAACTTACAAATCTACCTGCCTGTGCCTCCCAAGGGCTTGGAATAAAGGCATGACCCACCACTGACTGGCAAAGCTAAAACACTTTACGCCTGAAAAAAAAAAAAAAAAAGATGTTAAAAACAATAAACGAATATCCTGAAACCAAAAATCAAACAATAAATCCATAAACCTAAGATACCAAAAAAAAAAAAAAAAAAAAAAAAGGAAAAACAAATAAAACTAACCAATAGTCTTCTAAACACACTATTAACCCTTAAAAAGAACCTAAATTGCTACAAAAATACCAAGGAGCCTAAAATTTCACTAAGTATTTCTCTTTCTTTCTTTCTTTCTTTCTTTCTTTCTTTCTTTCTTTCTTTCTTTCCTTTTTCTTATTTTTTTTCAGATTTTGGAGACTGGGTTTCTATGTGTATCCCTACCTATATTGGACCTGCCTCTGTAAACCAGGCTGGCCTTGAAGTAAGAAATCCAATACTTCTTCCTGTCAAAGTGCTGGGATTTAAGGCATGGGCCACCACTTCCTGCCTACCCTAAAATTCTTATCTCCAATAAAACCTTAAAATTAAAAAATAATAATATTCTAAAACTCTAAAAAAACAAAACAAAAAACCCTAAAAGTAAAAGATAGAACCCTAAAATAAAAAAATGAAAAACCCAAACCACTGAAACCCCCTAAAACACTTTTAAAAAAATCAAAAAAAAAACACTAATAATACACTAAAATACTCAAAAAAAAAAAAACAACCCTATAAGATACTGTTATAAAATACCCTACAAAACCCTTTACAAAAAAAAAACAAACAAACAAACAAAAAAAAACAAAACTGAAATTCTAAAAAATAAGAAAAAAAAAGAAAAGAAAAAAAAAAAAAAACAAAAAACAGAAAGGACAAAATGTCCTTTAAGTAATTTTTTTCTTTTCTTTCTTCATTTCTTTCTTCATTCTTTTCTTTCTTTCTTTCTTTCTTTCTTTCTTTCTTTCTTTCTTTCTTTCGTTTGTTCGTTCTTTCTTTCATTTCTCATTTTATTTCATTTTATTTTATTTCATTTGTTTTTTGAGTTTTTCTAGAATGGGTTTCTCTCTGTATCCCTACCTTTCCTGGAGCTCCCTCTTTATTTCAGGCTGGCCTCAAACTCAGAAATCTGCTTGCTTCTGCCTCCCATGTGCTGGAATTAAAGGCAAGGGCCATCACTGTCTGGCAACCCTAAGTCATGGTCCACAATTTCCTAGCAAAAGTAAAACAATTAAATACCAAATATAAAACCTCAAATTTAAAAACAAACAAACAAAAAACAACAAAACAAAAACCTGAGAAATAAAGCAAAATATTAAAAAAAAATAAAATAAAATTAAGCCTAAATAAAACACCAAAACCCTAAAACTCACTATAATCCTTAAAAAACAAGAAAAAAAAAAAAAAACCAACAACAACAACAACAAAACACTTAACCTACACTAGAAGACTGAAAACTAAAGAAATCTAAAACTTCTTCTAAAAACCTACAAAACCCTTAAAAAAAAACATATATATATATATATGTATATATATATATATATATATATATATATATATATATATATATATATATATATATATATATATATATATATATATATATATATATATCTCAACCCTAAAATGACCCTTAAGCTATTTTTTTTTGCTTTAATTTATTTTTTTTTTGGAAACTGTTTCTCTGTATTGCCCTGTCTATACTGGAACTCACTCTTTAGACCAGCTGGCCTAGAACTTACAAATCTACCTGCCTGTGCCTCCCAAGGGCTTGGAATAAAGGCATGACCCACCACTGACTGGCAAAGCTAAAACACTTTACGCCTGAAAAAAAAAAAAAAAAGATGTTAAAAACAATAAACGAATATCCTGAAACCAAAAATCAAACAATAAATCCATAAACCTAAGATACCAAAAAAAAAAAAAAAAAAGGAAAAACAAATAAAACTAACCAATAGTCTTCTAAACACACTATTAACCCTTAAAAAGAACCTAAATTGCTACAAAAATACCAAGGAGCCTAAAATTTCACTAAGTATTTCTCTTTCTTTCTTTCTTTCTTTCTTTCTTTCTTTCTTTCTTTCCTTTTTCTTATTTTTTTTCAGATTTTGGAGACTGGGTTTCTATGTGTATCCCTACCTATATTGGACCTGCCTCTGTAAACCAGGCTGGCCTTGAAGTAAGAAATCCAATACTTCTTCCTCTCAAAGTGCTGGGATTTAAGGCATGGGCCACCACTTCCTGCCTACCCTAAAATTCTTATCTCCAATAAAACCTTAAAATTAAAAAATAATAATATTCTAAAACTCTAAAAAAACAAAACAAAAAACCCTAAAAGTAAAAGATAGAACCCTAAAATAAAAAAATGAAAAACCCAAACCACTGAAACCCCCTAAAACACTTTTAAAAAAATAAAAAAAAAACCACTAATAATACACTAAAATACTCAAAAAAAAAAAAAACAACCCTATAAGATACTGTTATAAAATACCCTACAAAACCCTTTACAAAAAAAAAACAAACAAACAAACAAAAAAAAAACAAAACTGAAATTCTAAAAAATAAGAAAAAAAAAGAAAAGAAAAAAAAAAACAAAAAACAAAAAACAGAAAGGACAAAATGTCCTTTAAGTAATTTTTTTCTTTTCTTTCTTCATTTCTTTCTTCATTTCTTTCTTCATTCTTTTCTTTCTTTCTTTCTTTCTTTCTTTCTTTCTTTCTTTCTTTCTTTCTTTCGTTTGTTCGTTCTTTCTTTCATTTCTCATTTTATTTCATTTTATTTTATTTCATTTGTTTTTTGAGTTTTTCTAGAATGGGTTTCTCTCTGTATCCCTACCTTTCCTGGAGCTCCCTCTTTATTTCAGGCTGGCCTCAAACTCAGAAATCTGCTTGCTTCTGCCTCCCATGTGCTGGAATTAAAGGCATGGGCCATCACTGTCTGGCAACCCTAAGTCATGGTCCACAATTTCCTAGCAAAAGTAAAACAATTAAATACCAAATATAAAACCTCAAATTTAAAAACAAACAAACAAAAAACAACAAAACAAAAACCTGAGAAATAAAGCAAAATATTAAAAAAAAATAAAATAAAATTAAGCCTAAATAAAACACCAAAACCCTAAAACTCACTATAATCCTTAAAAAACAAAAAAAAAAAAAAACAACAACAACAACAACAAAACACTTAACCTACACTAGAAGTCTGAAAACTAAAGAAATCTAAAACTTCTTCTAAAAACCTACAAAACCCTTAAAAAAAAACATATATATATATATATCAACCCTAAAATGACCCTTAAGCTATTTTTTTTTTGCTTTAATTTATTTTGTTTTTGGAAACTGTTTCTCTGTATTGCCCTGTCTATACTGGAACTCACTCTTTAGACCAGCTGGCCTAGAACTTACAAATCTACCTGCCTGTGCCTCCCAAGGGCTTGGAATAAAGGCATGACCCACCACTGACTGGCAAAGCTAAAACACTTTACGCCTGAAAAAAAAAAAAAAAAAGATGTTAAAAACAATAAACGAATATCCTGAAACCAAAAATCAAACAATAAATCCATAAACCTAAGATACCAAAAAAAAAAAAAAAAAAAGGAAAAACAAATAAAACTAACCAATAGTCTTCTAAACACACTATTAACCCTTAAAAAGAACCTAAATTGCTACAAAAATACCAAGGAGCCTAAAATTTCACTACGTATTTCTCTTTCTTTCTTTCTTTCTTTCTTTCTTTCTTTCTTTCTTTCTTTCTTTCTTTCCTTTTTCTTATTTTTTTTCAGATTTTGGAGACTGGGTTTCTATGTGTATCCCTACCTATATTGGACCTGCCTCTGTAAACCAGGCTGGCCTTGAAGTAAGAAATCCAATACTTCTTCCTCTCAAAGTGCTGGGATTTAAGGCATGGGCCACCACTTCCTGCCTACCCTAAAATTCTTATCTCCAATAAAACCTTAAAATTAAAAAATAATAATATTCTAAAACTCTAAAAAAACAAAACAAAAAACCCTAAAAGTAAAAGATAGAACCCTAAAATAAAAAAAATGAAAAACCCAAACCACTGAAACCCCCTAAAACACTTTTAAAAAAATCAAAAAAAAAACACTAATAATACACTAAAATACTCAAAAAAAAAAAACAACCCTATAAGATACTGTTATAAAATACCCTACAAAACCCTTTACAAAAAAAAAAAACAAACAAACAAACAAAAAAAAACAAAACTGAAATTCTAAAAAATAAGAAAAAAAAAGAAAAGAAAAAAAAAACAAAAAACAAAAAACAGAAAGGACAAAATGTCCTTTAAGTAATATTTTTCTTTTCTTTCTTCATTTCTTTCTTCATTTCTTTCATCATTCTTTTCTTTCTTTCTTTCTTTCTTTCTTTCTTTCTTTCTTTCTTTGGTTTGTTCGTTCTTTCTTTCATTTCTCATTTTATTTCATTTTATTTTATTTCATTTGTTTTTTGAGTTTTTCTAGAATGGGTTTCTCTCTGTATCCCTACCTTTCCTGGAGCTCCCTCTTTATTTCAGGCTGGCCTCAAACTCAGAAATCTGCTTGCTTCTGCCTCCCATGTGCTGGAATTAAAGGCAAGGGCCATCACTGTCTGGCAACCCTAAGTTATGGTCCACAATTTCCTAGCAAAAGTAAAACAATTAAATACCAAATATAAAACCTCAAATTTAAAAACAAACAAACAAAAAACAACAAAACAAAAACCTGAGAAATAAAGCAAAATATTAAAAAAAAATAAAATAAAATTAAGCCTAAATAAAACACCAAAACCCTAAAACTCACTATAATCCTTAAAAAACAAGAAAAAAAAAACAACCAACAACAACAACAACAAAACACTCAACCTACACTAGAAGTCTGAAAACTAAAGAAATCTAAAACTTCTTCTAAAAACCTACAAAACCCTTAAAAAAAAAACATATATATATATATATATATATATATATATATATATATATATATATATCTCAACCCTAAAATGACCCTTAAGCTATTTTTTTTTGCTTTAATTTATTTTGTTTTTGGAAACTGTTTCTCTTTATTGCCCTGTCTATACTGGAACTCACTCTTTAGACCAGCTGGCCTAGAACTTACAAATCTACCTGCCTGTGCCTCCCAAGGGCTTGGAATAAAGGCATGACCCACCACTGACTGGCAAAGCTAAAACACTTTACGCCTGAAAAAAAAAAAAAGATGTTAAAAACAATAAACGAATATCCTGAAACCAAAAATCAAACAATAAATCCATAAACCTAAGATACCAAAAAAAAAAAAAAAAAGGAAAAACAAATAAAACTAACCAATAGTCTTCTAAACACACTATTAACCCTTAAAAAGAACCTAAATTGCTACAAAAATACCAAGGAGCCTAAAATTTCACTAAGTATTTCTCTTTCTTTCTTTCTTTCTTTCTTTCTTTCTTTCTTTCTTTCTTTCCTTTTTCTTATTTTTTTTCAGATTTTGGAGACTGGGTTTCTATGTGTATCCCTACCTATATTGGACCTGCCTCTGTAAACCAGGCTGGCCTTGAAGTAAGAAATCCAATACTTCTTCCTCTCAAAGTGCTGGGATTTAAGGCATGGGCCACCACTTCCTGCCTACCCTAAAACTCTTATCTCCAATAAAACCTTAAAATTAAAAAAATAATAATATTCTAAAACTCTAAAAAAACAAAACAAAAAACCCTAAAAGTAAAAGATAGAACCCTAAAAAAAAGTGAAAAAACCCAAATCACTGAAACCCCCTAAAACAATTTTTAAAAAATCAGAAAAAAAACACTAATAATACACTAAAATACTCAAAAAAAAAAAAACCCTATAAGATACTGTTATAAAATACCCTACAAAACCCTTTACAAAAAAACAAAACAAAACAATACAAAACTGAAATTCTAAAAAATAAGAAAAAAAAAGAAAAAAAAAAAAAAACAGAAAGGACAAAATGTCCTTTAAGTATTTTTTCTTTTCTTTTCTTTCTTTCTTTCTTTCTTTCTTTCTTTCTTTCTTTCTTTCTTTCTTTCTTTCTTTTCTCATTTTATTTCATTTATTCCAAAACCCTTAAACTCACTATAATCCTTAAAAAACAAGAAAAAAAAAAAAACCAACATTAACAACAACAAAACACTTAACCAACAATAGAAGTCTGAAAACTAAATAAATCTAAAACTTCTTCTAAAAACCTACAAAACCCTTAAAAAAAAAAAAAACCCTATATATATATCTCAACCCTAAAATGACCCTTAAGCTATTTTTTTTTTTTGGCTTAATTTATTTTGTTTTTGGAAACTGTTTCTCTGTATTGCCCTGTCTATACTGGAACTCACTCTTTAGACCAGCTGGCCTAGAACTTACAAATCTACCTGCCTCTGCCTCCCAAGGGCTTGGAATAAAGGCATGACCCACCACTGACTGGCAAAGCTAAAACACTTTACGCCTGAAAAAAAAAAAAAGACATTAAAAACAATAAATGAAAATCCTGAAACCAAAAATCAAACAGTAAATCCATAAACCTAAGATACCAAGAAAAAAAAAAAGGAAAAACAAATAAAACTCACCAATAGTCTTCTAAACACCCTATAAACCCTTAAAAAGAACCTAAATTGCTACAAAAATACCAAGGAGCCTAAAATTTCACTAAGTCTTTCTCTTTCTTTCTTTCTTTCTTTCTTTCTTTCTTTCTTTCTTTCTTTCTTTCTTTCTTTTTTTCTCCCTTTCCTTCTGTCTCTCTCTTTTTCTTTCTTTCTTTCTTCTTTCCTCCTTTATTAATATCTTTCTTTTTTTTTTCTTTAATTTTTTTTTTTTTTAAATTTTTGGTGAATGGGTTTCTCTGTGTACTTCTGGCTGTCCTGGAATTCACTCTGTATACCGTGCTTCATTCAACCTCAACAAAGTCCAACACACACACAACATACACACACATACACACACGTACACACACACACACACACAACCCTAAAAAAAAATACTAAAACCCTAAAGAAAAACCCTAAAGTCCCTCCCAAAAAAAAACCTTCTAAAACGTAAAAAAAAAAAAACCCTAAAACTAAAACCCTAAAAAACAAAAAAATCCTCTAAAAAATCTTTAAAAAATCCCGAAAAACCTTTTAAAAACCATAAATTGCTTAAAAAATAAGACAAAAACAAAAACCAAAACAAAAACACACAGAAAGCCCAAAAATAGGCAAAAAGTAATAATTTGCTCCCTTCCTTCCTTCCTTCCTTCCTTCCTTCCTTCCTTCCTTCCTTCCTTCCTTTCTTTTTTTTCCTTTGTGGTGACTGTATTTTTTTTTTTTTTGTTTTTGTGTGTGTGTGTGTGTGTATCCCTATCTTTCCTGGTGCTCTCTGTGATGACGATGCTGTCCTCGAACTCAAAAAATCCTGCCTCCTAATTGTTGGGCTTAAAGGCATGGCCTACCACTGCCTGGCAACCCTGGAACAATTAAAACCAAATATAAATCCCTAATTTTTTAAAAAAATAATCAAGGAGAACAACAACAACAAACCATGACAAATAGTGTAAAATGATTTAAAAAAAAGAAAAAAGAAAAAAAGAAAGAAAGAAAGAAAAAGAGAGAGAAGAAGAAAGGCTAAATTAAATCCCAAAACCGTACAATATACGAAAATCATTAAAAAAAACAAGAAAAACACTAAAAATAACCTAAAAGCCTGAAAACCAAAAAAAAACAAAAAACAAAAAAAAAAACCTCTTAAAACACTCTTTTAAAAATTGTACAAACCCTAAAAAAACACTTAGAAATCTAAAATGAAAAAAAAAATACACACTAAGCCAAAATGTCCATAATAGTTTCTTTCTTTCTTCCTTTCTTTCTTTCTTTCTTTCTTTCTTTCTTTCTTTCTTTCTTTCTTTCTTTCTTTCTTTTTTTATTTTTTCCTTCCTTCCTTCCTGCCTTCCTTCCTTTCTTTATTTTTATTTTTTATATTTATTTTTATATTTATATTTATTTTTATTTTTATTTTTATTTTTTAAGTTTTTGGAGACTGGGTTTCTCTGTGTATCTCTGGATGTCCTGGAGCTCCCTCTTTGGACCAGGATGCCATGCACTAAGAATTCCACTACTTCTGCCTCCCAGTTGATGAGAATCTAGGCAAGGGCCTTCACTTTGAGCCAAAACATAAGTCTTAAAATCCAAAAATAAAACCTTATATTAAAAAAAAAATACTCAAAAACATTAAAAATTAAAAAAAATACAAAAATCAAAACAAAACTAACAAAAAAAGGCAAAAAAAAAAAACTAAAAGAAAAAAAACCTGTAGAGCCTTAAAAAAAAAACAAAAGAAAAAAAAACTAAAACACTCTAAAATATTAAAAAAAAAAGAAAGAAAAACAAACAAACAAAAAAATACACTAGAATCCTGAAAGACATGAAACAAAACAAAAACAAAAACAAAAAACATCAAAACTCTAAAACAATTTTCCAAATAACTATAATAAAAACACTAACATTCTAAAAAAGAAAAAAAGAAAAAAAATACACAAGAACCACAAAAAGACCTTAAAAAAAAATTTTTTTTGAGCTTTCTGTTTTTGAGTTTTAGGAGACTGTGTTTAGCTATGTACCTCTGGCGGTGCAGGAGCTCCCTTTGTATACTATGCTGGCCTCGAACTCAAAAGTCCACCTATATCTGCCTCCTAATTGGTGGGATTTAAAGCATGTGCCACCACTGTCTGGCAACCGTAAAATAATCCACAAATATAAAACCCTAAATAAAAAAAAAAAAAATCGAGGACAACAACAATAACAACAAAATACCCCTAAGAAATAGAGTAAAATGCTAAACAATAAATAAATAAAATAAAGCCTAAATTAACCCCCAAACCCTAAAATACATTTAAATCCTTAAAAAACGAGGAAAAACAGTAAAAATATTCTAAAAGCCTGACAACCAAAAAAAACTCTAAAACACTCTTCTAAAAATCCTTCAAACCCTAAATAAAACCCCTAAATTTTAAAAATTCTAAATAAAGTGGCTGGCAACACTAAAACTCTTAAACTCACAATATACAACCCTCAAATTAAAAAGAAAAAATCAAGAACACACACACAAAAACTAAATAAAACAGTAAAGTGCTAAAAAATAAGTCCCTTAAACCTTGTAAGAACCAGATATCACTAAAACACCCTAAAGTCCTTTAAAAATTATAGAAAAAACTCTAAACATTCACTATAACACTTAAAACCAAACAATATTCTAAAATACTCTTCTAAAACCCTATAAACACCTTAAAAAACTGTAATATTAAAAAAAAACACACAATAAACCAAAAGTATCCATAAAGTACTTTTCTTTCTGTCTTTCCTTTCTTTGATTTTTCTTTCTTCCTTCCTTCCTTCCTTCCTTCCTTCCTTCCTTCCTTCCTTCCTTCCTTCCTTCCTTCCTTTCTTTCTTTCTTTCTTTCTTTCTTTCTCTCTCTCTCTCTTTCTTTCTTTCTTATTTCTTTCTTTCTTTCTTATTTCTTTATTTCTTTATTTATTATTTTTTTATTTCGTCACTGGGTTTCTCTTTGTATCCCTACCTGTCCTGGAGCTGCCTCTGTAGACGAGGGTGGCCTCAAACTCGGAAATCCACCCGCCTCTGCCTCCCAAGTATTGGTATTTAAGTCATGGGCCACCACTGCCTGGCAAATCTAAAACTTTTAAACTCCAAATTTAAAACCCTAAAATTAAAAATAGAAGAAGAAGAACAAGCACCAACACCACCACCACAACAACAACAACAATAAAAAACTCCTAAGAAGAACAGTAAAATGCAAAAATAATAAATAAATAAATAAATAAATAAATAAATAAATAAAGCCTAAATAAAACCCCAAAACACTAAAAACAAAAACAAGAAACACAAAAAACAAACAAACAAACAAACAAAAAACTGGCTGGCAACACTAAAGCTCTTAAACTCAAAAGATACAAACCTAAAATTAAAAAGTAAAACAAAATTCAAGAACACACACATAAACCCTAAATAAAACAGTAAAATGCTAAAAAAAAAAAAAAAAAATCACTTAAACCTATTAAGAACCAAAAATCACTAAAAGAAAGACCCTAACATCCTTTTAAAAATATAGAATAAACCCTAAAAATGTACTAAAACCCTGAATACCAAAGTACCTCAAAAACATTCTTCTAAAAACCCTACAAAAACTTTTAAAAAACCCTGAAATTTTAAAAAATCATACAACCATTTTTTTTTCTTTTTTCTTTTCTTTTCTTTTCTTTTCTTTTTTTTTTTTTTTTTTTTTTTTTTTTGGTTTTTTGAGACAGCGTTTCATTGTGGCTGTCCTGGAACTTACTTTGTATACCAGGCTGACCTCAAATTCAGAAATCCACTACCTCTGCCTCTCAAGTGTGGGATTAAAGGCATTTGCCGCCACTGTCTGGCAAGAGTAAAACTCAAAACTGCAAAATAAAACTCTAAAATTTTCAAATATTCTTATCAAAGACAAAAACAAAAAAACAAAACAAAAAAAAAAAAACAAGACAAAACAAAACAAAAAAAACTAAAAAAAAAATGTAAAACCATAAAAAGGATCCCCTAAAGCCTAAAAAAAAATCCCTAACCCAAAACACCTTAAAATCCATTAAAAGAAAAAAAAAAAAAAAAGAAAAAACACTAAATATACATGAAAACTGTGAAAACAAAACAAAAAACAAACAAAAAATAAAACAAACTATAAAACACTCATCTTAAAAAAGTACTCTAAAACT